>NC_064286.1:11751508-11753149 GCF_019186545.1 Solanum stenotomum | reverse complement strand
TTACTAGAAAGTAGCTATACTTAAAGGGCCATTTGGTACGGGATGAGATAGAGAAAGTTATTTTGAGATTAATTATTCAATCATATATATATATACATGATAACTTATCTTATTATTATAATATAAATAGTGAGATTAATAATTTCAAAACTAACTAATACTCTTATCCAAATGTAGGATAATACCTCAAACCAAATACTATATGATAAAATAATCATTCCGAGATCATTAATTATTCCTTATTCCTTGTACCAATTAGGTGTGTTCGGTATGAAAAAAAAATATTTGATGAGAAAATATTATTCTAAAAATATTTGTGTATAGTTTAAATAACTATGAGAGGTAGTGACGTGTGGTGGTTGAGATGGGGGCTATGAGTAAAGTGAAAATAATTGGCTGTCTAAATGTTATAATGTACTGAGAAAAAAAAAGTGTCTCCCAATTTAAATTAATACTAACATGGAGTAACTTATTAATAAAATATAAAAAAAATAACGCTATTACTGAAATCAATGTTTGGTTATGGTTGGTGACATAAGTAAATAACCAAATCATCAAGAGATATATTTCAAATTGAACTGTATCTCAGTATCAAAAAATAATATAAACTAATCGGATTGATGATGCGTATGTTTTAACACAATCAGGTTTTTAGAAGTTAAAAGTGTTTTTTTTTTTATTATTAAAAAAAGAGGTGTTTGGTCAAGCTTTTGAAAGAAAATAAGTACTTGAAGGATAGCAAAAGTTCTTTATGGAGGACCTTTTATCCCCTGCACTATTTAATAGTGTATTTTAAAGGTATATATGTGCCCACGTGGATACGTTACTATTTATAATTATGCAATATTTATGATGTCCACGTGGACACATATATACCTTTAAAATGGAGTATTGAATAGTGCAGGGTGATAAAAGGTCCTTTCCAAAGTTTAGTATCGTTATAGCAATTTCGGTCAAAGTTTGGATATATTTTAGACCTTTTTCCCAAAATATTTTAAAATAAGTTAATTCAAACAGGTTTTTAGAAGCACTTTTAAGAGTTTGATCAAACACTTACCGTTTATAAGTGTTCTTAAAATTTTATTGGTCAAACATGAATTGTTTCATATACCAAAAGTACTTATTTTTAAAAGGAAAAATCACTTTAAAAGCATTCTTCAAAATAAGTTGATTTTAGAATTTTGATCAAACAAGCCATCCGAAACCCCTCGATAAAAAATGCACAATATATATATATATATATATATTGAAGGAATTCATAATTCACCTTGAAATTTTAAGTTCAAAACACCAATACTATATATATTGTTATTATCTATACTTTCAAAATATTATGTATTTTATCATTAATTAAGAGTTTCTTACGTATCTTATCCTTAGATACATGTATTTTTGCTACCAGATTCACAAAAATAGGGAGAGAGGCGAGCGAGATATGTATGAATCTCAAATACATGTAAATCACACTAAATACACACTAGATACATGTATATGTATGTATCTGGAGTGATTCACATGTATCTGAGATATCGAATACATGTGAGAGTGGTGAGCGAGATGGGAGAGAGGCGAACGAGATTTGCTATGTATCCCAGATACATACAATCTACTTGATTACAATGTATCTAGAACAAATTACAC
>NC_064286.1:11744867-11747769 GCF_019186545.1 Solanum stenotomum | reverse complement strand
AAATGTGGTTCATACCGAATTATGGACATGAACTACTCAATGCAAGGTTTTCAATAACGATTGATAGAACTCAAATACTTGGAACTCAAGAACTTCAATAATACTACTCATTTCAAGAATGCTCAACTCAGAGGGTTCATGCGGAATTATGAGCATGAACGACTCAACTCAAGGACTCAAAGATACTTCTCTTCTCAAGACTGCTCAACTTATAGGATTCATGCGGAATTATGGGCATGAACAATTCAACTCAAATACTTTATGGGCAACATGTAATAGTCTCATGCTTAGAAATATAATCTCAAAGGGTATTAGGAACTCAATACTCAAGACTTAGAACTTGAAGATACTACTCCTCTCAAAGATACTCAACTTCTGGAGTTAATGCGGAATTTATGGGCATGAACGACTTGACTCGTAGGTCTACATAACATTATGAAACTCATGTATTTGACTCTTCTCATTCTCTGACTTGCTTCCTCAAAACTTAGTTCAAATCAATAGTTGATCTCAAAGGATTCACAATTGAATTCAAAGGCTTTCTTGAACTCTACTCTTAACTCTCTCTTGAATTTGAATTATGAATTATGAATTCAAGAGTTATGATTCATGATCTGAAGGATCTCAATAACAATATAGCTATTCGTTAATTAGGAATAAAACTTTTAAAAGAAACGTGAATTCAAGAACTCAAAATCAACTTATCTCAAGAATACTCAAATCTAGGGAAAGTTTCCTAGATTACTCTTTTACTGATCTGAAAGTAGATGTAGGGTGTGAGGACGAACTAGTCCAACACTATGATAGCCTTACATATCTAGAAGAACAAGATTCTTAAAGAATCTTGAAGAAGAACTTGATTAGAAGCCTTGAAACCCTAGCTTGAAGGTAAACAATCAAGAAAACCTTTCTTGAGATTCTTTTCTTGAAATCTCTATGACCAAGAATTATGATTTTCATTAGTGGAGATGAAAATCTGATTGTTTTGAGCCTTTTATTAGTCAAGATATTAGTTTATGGTTTTCTTGGAGGTAAAAGGCAAAAACGACTCTTTTTAATATTTTCCCGTCGGCTAATTCGTAACAGCACTGTATAGGTTACTAAAATAGTCATAACTCTTTACTCACAAATTGGATTGACACGAAATTGGTGGGGTTGGAAAGTAGATTCAATTACCTTTAATTGGATAGGTTATGGCTCACGTAACTCTTAATATTCTAAGAGATTTGGTCATTTAAATTTGACCCAAGCAGAATCTTACATTAAAACTTAATGAAACTTCAAGAACACATATCAAGAACTCATCAAGAACTCTAATCTTTAAATTTCAAGAATGAAATTACGCTGAATAAATCATGATTGGCGTGTGGGTGAAAGAACCCAACACTATGGAAGCTTACATACCTCTTAGGGCTTAATCCCATGGTGACAATCCGCAACAACTCTCAAGCATCTCGACGAACGCTTCGATCCTCTCCTCTTTTCTCCTCTTTTCTCTTCTTCTTTTCTCTTCTTGAACTCTCAACTAAAACCCTAGGCGTATTTTAGGATTATAAAACTGAACCTAATAGGATAAGACCCTTAAAATATTACTAAAAACGAATTAAATCTGGTTGGGTAAGGAAATGACCAAAATAGCCCTCTTTATTTTCGGCTAACTTTCCTTAACTGGACAGCCTATCTTCAAAAGGTCATATCTCACTCATCTGACCTCGAAACTTAGCAAACTCGGTGGTGTTGGAAAGATAATTCAAAGATCTTTCCTACGGTATCTGATAGAACACCTAAATCATCCTGAGCTATGAGTTATGGTCGTTTGAAGTCGTCCCAAAACTCATACTTAGCTTAACTTACAAAATTTCAGATTTTGCTATTTCCAATTTAATTCTTTTTGGAACTCAAGATGCTACATCTAATGACCTTAACACTTAAGAAGTTTTTAATTCCTTGCAAAAATCTCACTCACTACGAAGAACGGTTCGAGTCTTAGTTCGAAACTTTTTTTTGGGGTGTTACACTATTCCATTAGTCTCAATATGGTGAATAAGTAAATAATAAATTTGTCTATGAATAAAAAAAGTTTTAATTATAAATTTATAAGAGTAGAATTAGAAAGGTGTGATGATGGTAAGCAAATAAGCAATCCCATTCATGTCCATCAAATAATACTAATATTGAATACATATTACATGTCAATCAAATTTAAGTTACTACCGACAATATAATAAAATTCAAGCCAAATTAATATACTCTAAAAAATGTCAAAATTAAGAATAAAGAAAACAAAGAAATTAAAACATAATTTTTTTTGTGATTTTATTTCTTCCTTTAGCTTCCTATCAAGAATTAGTAGCTTACAACACCACTTTAATAAAATAGATCACTTATGTGTGTAATATACAATACACTCGCAGATCATACAAAATTGAATAAGATAATCTATTAGACAACTAACACTCCACCATATACATATATAGATATAATAAAACCAAAAAAAATATAAATCATAGACTACTATTAGGCCTAAGAGGAAAATTGCAAGACTGAAAAATTGTAGTGACAGATGAATGAAAAAATGGAGGAGATACATTTATACGTACTAATATAATTATTCACTTTAATTGGGAATTAAAATAATTAGCACATGAACATGAAATAATATGGGGGAGGGTAGAGTGTCTTTACCTTACTTTTGGAGGTAGAGATGTTGTTTTCTATAGATCTTCTACTAAAGGAAAAATATATCAAGAAAAAAATAGCGAAATTAAAGAAATCATAACAAAATAATATAAAAAGCTTGATAAAATATTCTAGAGTAAAGAAACAATAAAGATAGCAAAATATATAATACAATAATCAAAGTATAAAGAATAATAAATATTATCATAAGATATGTTAAAAA
>NC_064286.1:11656150-11744043 GCF_019186545.1 Solanum stenotomum | reverse complement strand
GCAAAATTCACAAGACAAAAAATTGGAAGACAAAATTCGCAAAGCACAAGTTATGTTTTGTAAGATATAACTTGTTTCCTACAAAATTTATGTCGACAATAGAGACATAACTTCAATTTCAGAACCCACAAAAAATTATTAAGCATAACTTATTCTTACAAAATAATTATCAGACAATAGTACACAACTCATATCACACAAGATAAAAATCATATTCTCTAAATATTTTACTTCCGAAATTAGGTTATATTTAAAAATATTTTAACTCGTAATTTTTCATTAAATAAAAAATAAACATCAAATTAAGAGATACAAATAAAAAATCACCCTAAAACAGGGCAACATGTAAACTTGATAGCACTAACACTAATGCTTGACTTTTGCACATATATTCCCTTTGCAACTTTTTTTTAAGGAAAAATAATAATTTAGTTATAAGGAATTTAAAAGGGGTAATATCAGTCTTCAAGGTGTGTTTTAGTGGTTAATTCTTAACGTATATTTATATCAAAATGCCATTGTAAATATTACATTTTATTGAAAGTTCGTCAAAAATATTACCGACTGATCATTCCATCGAAAATTCACATGTTATATATAGAGACCATGGTTTAAATCTTCTTGGATATATCGATGCAATATAATTGAGCTACCACTAAAATAATTTTAAAGGTATAAGTTAATATACTACACGTTTCTATTGCCATTCTCTAGAAGGAAATAACCAAGAAAGAGGAAAACTTTAGTATATCGTATATATTATGCATGCATGATTATATTCCCTTTCTTTTCTTTTCTTTTGTAAGTGTGTATATATACCCCTTTCTATTAAAATCTTCTTCACAACTCAAAATATTTCCAATTCATATTTTCTAAATTAAACCTAGCTATTATTTCAAATATGTCTAGAGTTTACTCAAACCTAAGTACAATTAAAATTTCGAATTATGTAAGTCCAAGAAGAGAAACATTCACTTTGTGGATGAAATCTCTAGTGTACCATGGAAATGGATGTACTGTTTATGACTCTAATGGACAAATTGTTTATAGAATTGACAATTACAATATTAAACGTAGCAAAGAAGTTCATCTTATGGATTGCAATGGCAAAGTTCTCTTCTCTATTCGAAATAGGGTAAGTACTCTTCACCTGTATTTTATTTACTTAATTATATTTTCAACAATACTGATATATTATCATTATTTTCTGCAGAAAGTTCCAGTATTTGGACATTGGGATGGCTATAAATGGAGTTATGATGGAGTTACTAGTAAAGAAATACCATGGTTTCAAGTGAAGAAAATTCACAATGTTCTTAGAGGTTATAATGTGAACTATTATAATGTTATATTGGGATGTAATTCTGAAGCAAGTTGTTATAACATTATTATCCTTGCCACAAAATCTATCAAGATTGTGGACCAACATGGCAGATTTGTCGCAGAGGTAATTAATTTGTCAGATCACTAAAAAGATAACTACATGTAATCAAATTCATAATAGAATTGATTAGTACCAACTAATCATGTATATTAAGTTAAAAATTCTCACTAATGGTGTTTGCGACTTTGTGTTTATTTTAGGTAAAACAAAAACAAGCAACTTCAGGAGTATTATTTGGAGATGATGTGTTAACATTGGTGGTGGAACCTCATGTGGATCAATCATTAGTTATGGCTCTTGTAACTGTTTGTGGTTTAATCCATCACAGAATTTAATTAGTGGTATTAAGAGTAATTAATAAATTTATATTCTTCATTAGTCACTTTTTATATTTATAATAAATAATTGTAATCTCTATCTTTCCTTTGTTCTTGAAAATAGGGAAAAGAGAAGTTAATTATGATTTGTACTACCTTGAGGTATGAGTTGTTTCTAGATGTAATCTTGTGATGAATATTAATGTGTACAGTCTAATTACTTTTGATAGAAGCACTTTGTTCAGACTAGTTTGTACGCACTTGGGCTATTTCATCAACACAAATATCATATAATAACTCTACTCAAGTGTCACGACCTAGACCGTCGTGATTGGCACATTAATTCTCCGCTGGGAGAACCACTACTACAACCCCACTAAGCAGCCTTAACCAAGATACTACACATTTAAATATACGGAAGCATGTTTAAATGACAATAAAAATACGGAGTTCTGATAAACTCCAAAGGTTTAAACAAACAACTTAACCAAACTAATGCGGAAGTCTTAACCCTTAGAACCTGAAAGTCATCATACAAAAACTCTACTAACGACAAGTCTAAGAACAAGGAGTACAACCCCAAAACTAAACAAACACCTTAAACAAATAGTTTGAGTCCGAAAAGAGTGGGCTTAAACAAGAAAGATTCATGGCAACCTGAAAGAATTGGCTCACCCTTGAATCCGACCACGTTCAATAGTCACCTAGCTGAGGCCTATTAATAGCCGCTTGAAGATGCCATGTACTCAACAAAGAGCAACCAAGTGCAGTATCAGTACACAACGCGGCTATCCCAATAAGTGAAACACATGCAAGTAACCACAACATTATAAAAAATGCATATACCAAACATATACAATATTAGTCATGTTTTCAGGATCAATGTAGCATTTCACGTTCTTAATAATACACATTAATTATCATTTTAGAGCAACAAATAGTCTTTCAACCTCAATCACCATTAGATATGAACATAATCATCACAAGTAGATACACAACACAATTCAATGGTCCTCTCACGGAACCCAATTCAATCGTCCTCTCATGGAACCCAAACCCAAACTGTTAGTGTATCAGTTCGTGGTACCCGATCCAATGTTTATGCTGGAACGTGCCAATCGATCCCATATTTATGTCGGAACGTGGCAACTAATTCAAGTTAGTGTGTCAAAACGTAGCACCCGATCCATTTAACAAACCATAATCACAATGTATATTCTCACAATCATACAACAAGAGGTGATTCATGGCATACAATTATTCAATTATCCTCATTTACGATTAGGGTGATCAATAATGCAATATTCGCATACATACATGCAATATAATAAGCGATTACAAACAGATATCACACCAACATGAAATCACAACCATCACCTACCTCGAATCCAAGCTTGAATCCCATAAGGCATTTGAATCTTCCCTTTCTAGATTCTTTCCGCTTGTTCTAAGTCTACAAACAATTAATATACGCAAGGATCAACAATCAAAGGTTTAATTATTCAGATTATAACAAATCCAATAATCCTAGACCAAACCCAAGATCCTAATACCCAGATTAGGGCTTTTTAACCATAATTTCCAGATCAAAACCCTCCTCCATCGATAATCACCCACGAATTTACATTCTACGGATTGAAAAATGGATTCGGGGTGTTAACAACCTTACCTTTAGCCTCAACAATGGGGGAAAACTGTCAAGAAAACACCTGGGGTCGTCTCCTAGCTCTCAAAGTCGAAACTTGCAGAATAAAACAATTTTGAGGTTTATTTCCGACTTAAATCGTGACTGTCCCGCTATGGCAACCCCGCCCCGGCGAGTATAATCCCGCCACAATGGCATGCACAGAAACAAAATGTAGAATTAAAAGCTCCCAACCCCCATTTCACAACACACCTTCATCCCACGACANATAGCCGCCTGAAGATGCCATGTACTCAACAAAGAACAACCAAGTGCAGTATCAGTACACAATCACAGTGTACTGGTAGGATCACCCGGCTATCCCAATAAATGAAACACATGCAAGTAACCACAATATTATAAAACATGCATATACCAAACATATACAATATTAGTCATCTTTTCAAGATCAATGTAGCATTTCACGTTCTCAATAATACACATTGATTATCATTTTAGAGCAACAAATAGTCTTTCAACCTCAATCACCATTAGATATGAACATAATCATCACAAGTAGATACACAACACAATTCAATGGTCCTCTCACGGAACCCAATTCAATCGTCCTCTCATGGAACCCAAACCTAAACTGTTAGTGTACCGGTTCATGGTATCCGATCCAATGTTTATGCTGGAACGTGACAACCAATCCCATATTTATGTCGGAACGTGGCAACTGATTCCAGTTAGTGTGTCAAAACGTAGCACCCGATCCATTCAACAAACCACAATCACAGTGTATATTCTCACAATCATACAACAAGAAGTGATTCATGGCATACAATTATTCAATTATCCTCATTTACGATTAAGGTGATCAATAATGCAACATTCGCATACATACATGCAATATAATGAGCAATTACAAACAGATATCACACCAACATGAAATCACAACCATCACCTACCTCGAATCCAAGCTTGAATCCCATAAGGCATTTGAATCATCCCTTTCTGGATTCGTTTCGCTTGTTCTAGGTCTACAAACAATTAATATACGCAAGGATCAATAATCAAAGGTTTAATTATTCAGATTATAACAAATCCAATAACCCTAGACCAAACCCAAGATCCTAATACCCAGATTAGGGCTTTTTTCACCATAATTTCCAGATCAAAACCCTCATCCATCGATAATCACCCACGAATTTACATTCTACGAATTGAAAAACGGATTTGGGGAGTTAACAACCTTACCTTTAGCCTCAACAATAGGGGAAAACTGTTAAGAAAGCACCTGAGGTCATCTCCTAGCTCTCACAGTCGAAACTTGCAGAATAAAACAAATTTGGGGTTTATTTTCGACTTAAATAGCGACTGTCCCGCTATGGCGACCCCGCCCTGGCGAGTATAATCCCGCCACAACGGCTTGCACAGAAACAAAATGTCGAATTAAAAGCTCTCAACCCCCATTTCACAACACACCTTCATCCCACGACACTCAGAAAACATCCGTTCACGCTAAGATCAATTTCGAGAGTTCTACGCGCCCGAATTCAATTTCGTAAGTCGTATGGGTTCCTTAATGTCTTAGCTATCCACTCACGCAATCAAAACCATTATTAAATCTCTCATTCATTACCAGATTTCTCTATACCTCACTGACTCCGATTTTGTCCAAATCTGGACTAGGCTAGGAAATTCAAGTTACTATCAAAAAGTTTTTCGGCCCAAAAATTTTCCCCATTGGCTTTTCTGTAACGACGGGAACATGTCGTTACATCAAGAAAGCTTAATCACTAAAAACGAAAAGAAATTAGTGATGGACAAAATATTATAAATGACTAAAAACAAAATTCACATAGTTATATGATTATATCTATTGCTTTTAGATAAAACTGGTATCCTACAAATTAAATATGTAAGTTTCTGTGAAAACAATAATAATATATTTAGTGTAACTTCAAAAATAAATATTTGAGAGGGCGATGTGTATACAGTCTTATTCCTATCTTATGAAGATAGAGAGACCATTTATGTTAGACTCCTGGCTCTAATAAAGCATAACTAAAATTAAAAAGAATACCAAGTAGCACCAACAAATAATAGATAATATAAGCAAAGAAAATAACAAGTAATAATAATAATAAAAAATTAAAAAAAAAGTAGGAGGAAAAAATACTAGTACCACTAATAAAGGAAACTAGACATTGTGACTACCTACTAATCTTCTAGTTTAATCCCTGACCTCCACATCCTCCTATCTTGAGTCATGTCCTCGTCTCCTCGGTAAGTTGCAGGTATTTTAAGTCATATCTAATCACTTTTTCATGATACTTCTTCGGCCTACCTCTACCTCTCCTCAGACCCACCAAAAACAACCAATCACACTCCTCATCATCACGTACATACCGAAATCATCTCAATCTCGCTTCACTTATCTTACTCATCACAGAGGCCATACACATCTTGTCCAAATATCTTCGTTTCTGATCTTATCTCGCTTAGTATATCCACATATTTTTCTCAACATCTCCATTTCCATTATATTTATTTTCTAACATGCGCGCAAATTCTATATCGTAGACAATAACGTTAATTTTCACGTTATTTGTTAGGTTTTTGCCCTGATTTTCTTACCTTATTTGAAGTTTATTTTTTTCCTAAAAGAAAAGACAAAACATTACCATAAATATTTTTACTTTTCATGAAAGGAAAATATATTTTTTTTCCATATTTGGTTTATTATTTCCTTAGAGGAAAAGTTAGGAGATCTATAAATTGAAGACCATGTTCTCATATCAAAACACAATAGAATCCACAATGTAGACGTTTATGAATTTTGTTTATGGAGAGATTTATTCGCTCAATAATTTTATATTTTTCTTTTATATTATTTTTTATATAATAATATTATGTTTTTAGTACTCATAAGTTTTTGTCATCTGATTTATCAATCATATGATTTGCAATTGTAAGCTTCCGCATGACGTCTTAATCACTTTCAGAACCCAACAAGTGGTATCAAAGCACATGGCTCAACGATCCAATGGAACAAAGTTGAAGACATGTTCAAGCCGGTTTCAAATCAATATGCGATCAACATGATGATAATGATGATTTTTATGCTACTACATGTGGAGAAGAAGTTTTAAACCATATTTTCAACATTCATGTTGCTGCAATTTTTTTAAAAAAACAAAATATTTTTAACCCATATATTTTTAACTTTATTTTGGCAAGAAACAATGATGAAGACTATGTGAAAAACAAAGATTATCATGCAATTGAAGAAGGTGGATCAAGTTTTGTCAAGAAAATCCAGCCAAAATGGGAGATTTTTCTTAGGATTTTGCCCTGATTTTCTTACCTTATTTTAAGTTTATTTTTTTTCCTAAATAAAAGACAAAATATTACCATAAATGTTTTTACTTTTCATGAAAGGAAAATATATTGTTCTTCCATATTTGGTTTATTATTTCCTTAGAGGAAAGGTTGAGAGATCTATAAATTGAAGACCTTGTTCTCATATCAAAACACAATATAATCCACAATGTAGATATTCAGGAATTTTGTTTATGGGGAAATTTATCTCTCAATAATTTTAATATTTTTCTTTTATATTAGTTGTCATATAATAATATTATATTTTAGTACTCATAAGTTTTTGTCGTCTGATTTACCAATCATATAATTTGCAATTGTAAAATTTCGCATGACGCCTTAATCACCTTCAGAACCCAACAATGTAATCATTTATATTATAGTCTAAACCCTTGATGTGATATTCAATAACATAAAGTAGTTGACTAGTTGTCCAAATCTCTATTCATAGCCATCTATAATTAGTATATATTAATTCTCTTCGATTTCATGTGTACCTATAAATGTTTAAAAAAAAAAAAAAAAGCAATAGTACGTACACTCTCTTGGGACAAATTAATTAAGTCAAATGAACATGTATTAATATACTTATTCCTTTAAGTGGTTCGAATTTATCTTTTTTTCATAATGCACAATACCATTGTAAGAAAAAAAAATGAAAATAATCCTAATCACATATATATTCTTATATTAAAACGTTTAAAAGATTAAAGAATACAAAATAAAGTAAAGATAATGGAATATTAATTCATATCCTACCAGTTTATGAGAGTAATTATAGTTAATGCTCTTCATCGATATATTCACTTCTATGTGTGAATTGCACTAATTTTTTATTCTTCCGTACTAATTTACGTGGTATGGTTCAATTTTTTTAACTTTACCATTAATTCGAACATAGAATTTTAAGTTCTTTAAAATAAAATGTATGTATTTTAATACTATATAAAAAGTACTACAAGTCACGATATTAGTTATTTAAAATATTAAAAAGCTTATGAATAAATAACAGTAAAAGAATAATTCGGTTAAATCTCAATAGTTGAATGATACAACATAAATTAGAACAACAGGAGTATCTTTTTTGAACTTACGGCAATATTTTGATCAATTTTTATGTGCCTCAAACTATTTTAACGAATATCTGCTAGCTTCATTAGCGTAAGTATTGAGAGTCGAGACTAATTTGCACGTGTAGCTAATTACAATAAAAATAACTTTTAGCGGCAATAATATACACTAAAGATTGATATAGTATTTACCGACATTAATTAAGTGTCATTAGATCCAATGTCACTAAAGGTTTTAGGGACATAAACAAAGAGTGTTAATTGCCGCTAAAAATACATATTTAGCAACAATATTTAAGTTATTACCGCTAAAGATCATTATTAATATAGTGAGTGTCAATTGGCGTTGAATCGGGTCAGGAAGAACAACTTGTTCCAGCTCCGAGGAAAAGATTCATCTTCCAATTTCCCTTCCTTCCAATTCCAATATTTTGAATTTTAGCTTCCCTCATTCCTTTTATTGAGCATAATGATGCGAATCGGGCTTGTTGTATTTAGTAAACAACGTCAAGCAGTTCCGCTTTCCCCTATCGATGATGTGGCCTGCCTTTCGAATGAAACAGTTATGAAATATCTGGGCTAGGTCTTGGGTCCAACAGCCGGATCGATTACAAGTCATACAAAGAGTGTTAATTGCCGCTAAAAATACATATTTAGCAACAATATTTAAGTTATTACCGCTAAAGATCATTATTAATATAGTGAGTGTCGATTAAAGACGTAGCTACATTTTTTAAATTTTTTGTAGTTCTCCATAAAATCACCATTATATAAAATAATGGGTCTTGATTTTAAATATATAAAAAAAAGTGAGTTTCAATAGGAGGGTTATTAAAAACGTTAGGAAAAATTGAAAATTATTCGAAATTAAGTTATATAGGATCTAAACTTCACGTAAGAAAAATGTTTGAAATTGCTTGCTTTCAAGTTCTTTGAAGTGAGACTTTGACAAGCCAAACTTCATATACATATAAACTTTAGAATTCATGTGCCTGAAGTTGATTTTAAACGATCACGATTGCAAAATTTTAAAAACTATATCTATGACTTAATTAGATGAGAGATTTCTCTTTGCTCGATATCGAGTAATTCTATCAACAATTTTTTTTAATACTAGTGAGTAGGGGTGTACAAAATCGAACCGAAAACCGAACAAACCGCAAATTGAGTCAAATCGGAAAAAAAATCCCGAACCAACCCGGTCATGTACACCTCTACTAGTAAGAAAACTCTTCTATAATTTTTTGTTTGGTACAATAATAACATATNTAAAAAAAAACAACCCGAGACCAAACCAACCCGACATTATATATGTAATTTTAAAATTTATTTTATACATAAAAATATTTACTTTGATATAATTTTAAAACAGTTCTTATACTATTTCATAGTTTTTATCTTTTAATATATTATTTCAAGTTTAAAACTTAAAATTCAGAATGGTCCAATAAAGATTATAGTTCATAGATGTTGATGATTATAATAAAACTTAAATCAAATCAAATTAATACTAATGCAAAAAGAAAATCAATTCAACATTAAGAATGACAATAACATTGAATATTTATTCTTTAGTTTTACATTGGTTTAGACAATTAAAATGCATAATCTAATTTTAATTTTTCTTAAATATTTAGTAATGTAACTAATACTTATTAAACTTATTTTAGCATGATTTAGTACTTTTAAATTATGATCATTTTCATTATGACTTTGCAATATTTATTTTATCTGATGATTTCATTATTATTTTTTATTGAATATTTTAGTGTCATCAGTACTCATCTCATATTTTGTGTTATTTTCTTAAGAAACACCTTAGATAATTGTATTTTGGTTGGACTAAAGAAATATTTGGAGCACAAGTTAATTGTATGTTTGTATGCAAACTTTACCGAAAAAATCCGAGGTTTATTAGTTTGGTTTGATTTATAAATTTAAAAATTCGACACAATGGTTTGGTTTGGTATTTGAAAAACCCAAAAAAATCAGAATTTTATTAGCTTGGTTTGGTTTATAAATTTAAAATTTTTACACAAATGGTTTGATTTGATATTTGAAAAACCCGAACCAACCCGGTCATGTACACCCCTATTAGTAAGAAAACTCTTCTATAATTTTTTGTTTGGTACAATAATTACATATATCTAGAAACTATAAAATGGATTAGCATCTTTTGACTTCTTTTAAGTCTTCCCTATAATTCCTTAATTTGTTTTAAATTGTGATTTTGGCACATTGATTCTACCACTACTAAACTAAACACAAATAATGCAGAGAAATGGGTCAATTAAATCAAAATTTCATATATTCCCAATATTTATACACCTTCCACTCTTTTATCAATACTTTGTTAACAATATATTTAAGGAAAAAATATTCTTTTATTTTTGTCAAACCAATGGATATATATAATACTTATGCAATACTCCAATTATTTAGTGCAAAATGAAACTCCAAACACCATACGAGCTAGAGGTGTTAAATAAGCGACTTAGGTTCAATTTGGATGAATTAAAATGATTGAGTTAATAAACGAGCGGATTATTACTCTTTAAAAAAAGTTATGAACTTGAATTAAAATGAATTGAGCTTAAATTGGCTAAAATGCAGGTCATAATTCAATCCACACAATTCTTACCTAGTTTTAATCCTTTATTTGTTCTTTGATACTTTTTACTATCTAATAAAACTATCTTTTTACTATGAATATATATATAGTCAGATTTTTTTTTTCAAAACCAAATCAAATCAAACCAAACCCACTAGTCGGGTTTTTTTCTGGGTTGACTCAATTTGCGATTTGGTTCGGTTTTCGGTTTGATTTTGTACACCCCAACTTCATATACATATAAACTTTAGAATTCATGTGCCGCAAGTTGATTTAAACGATCACGATTGAAAATTTTAAAAAAAAAACTATATCTATGGCTTAATTAGATGAGAGTGTTTCTCTTCGCTCGATATCGAGTAATTCTATCAACAAAAAATTATACTAGTAAGAAAACTCTTCTAGAATTTTTTGCTTGGTACAATAATAACATGTATCTAGAAACTATAAAATGGATTAGCATCTTTTGACTTCTTTTAAGTCTTCCCTATAATTCCTTAATTTGTTTTAAATTGTGATTTTGGCACATTGATTCTACTACTACTAAACTAAACACAAATAATGCAGGAGACATGGGTCAATTAAATCAAATATTCCTATATTCCCAATATTTATACACCTCCCACNCTTGAAAATGACATTTCGGACTCAGTGAAATCGTCGGAATTTGAATTCGAGGTCTCCTTGACCCGGTATCCGATAAGGTGTCAAGAAACTAACTTTAGGCTCAAAAACTCGAAACGCACTCGGGGCCTCTAAAAATTCAACCAAGACTCATTCTAGACTTAGAATCACCCCCTGAATCCAACGGTGCTCTCGGAATTCCATTTCGAGCACCGAAACCTCGTTTGTTGACCAAAGTCAGCTCTTGATCAAAATTTCACAATTTTAGCAACTTAGGACCTCAAATCTTCGTTTTAACTCCAAATTCGACTTCGTAAATTCTCATAGACCTGTTTTGACACTCTAAAACTGCTGGAATCGACGAAAATCCGATTCGAGTCTCGAAACTCCAAATGACTCGAAATAGCACTTTTAACCAAACTTTAACTCTTAAAAACTCAACTTTCCAAAACCTCAACTTTTCATCAATTTTCCTCCAAGCCAACTTCAAAAATACAACAATTAGGACTCGGGGCAACTATCGGGAGGGGTAAAACAATCATTTTATGAAAATTTCCAAAAATGACCTTTAGGGTCATTACAGATATTTTGACAAAAAAGTATATCCAAAACACTCTCGATGAATACATTTTGAAATATATATATACATATTGACAAAAGTTGAACACACAATTATCCGACTCGAGATAGAGGGTGCTTGTCATCCGAGCAATCCTTCTGGTCGACCTATCGAATACTAATGTAAAAATAATTAATAAAAAGAGTTAAGTTTATATTTGCATGTTAGTTAACACTAGCCAGAAGGAAGTGACTAAGAAAGTGGAGAACTTTAGTTGTACATATTATGCTCTATAACCTTTGTTGATTCCTTTTATCAAGTCGGTCCGCTAACGCCTTTATTTTCGACAAGTATATATATATATATTGTGCTCTAGTGTCCCCTTTCACCTCAAAATATTTCCAACTCCTCTAAATTAAGCCTATTAATATTTCAATGGCTAAAGTTCACCCAAACAAGTCAAATTATCTAAGTACAACTTCTTCATAGTCATCATCTTTTTCTTCTGTTTCATCTAACTTTTATGTGAGTCCAAGAAGAGAAATATTCACTTTGTGGATGAAATCTCTAGTCTACCATGGAAATGGATGTACTGTTTATGACTCAAATGGAAAAATTGTTTATAGAATTGACAATTACAACATTAAACGTAGCAAACAAGTTCATCTCATGGATTCCAATGGCAAAGTTCTCTTCTCGATTCGAAATAGGTTAAGTACCCTTCACCTGTTTATTTACTTAATTATATTTCCAACGATACTGACATATTATTATTATTTTGAACAGAAAGTTCCTGTATTTGGACATTGGGATGGTTATAAATGGAGTAATGATGGAGTTACTCGTAAAGAAATACCATGGTTTCAAGTGAAGAAAATTCACAATGTTCTTAGAGAAGTTAATGTGAACTATTATAATGTTATATTAGGATGTAATTCTGAATCAAGTTGCTATAACATTATCCTTACCACAAAATCTATCAAAAATTGTGAACCAACATGGCCGACTTGTCGCTGAGGTAATTAATCTGTCAGATCACCTAAAAGATAACTATTGTTTGTAAAGGAGATGAGTTAAGTTATTTTACTAATAGTGTTAGTGAGTTTGTGTTTATTTTCAGGTAAAACAAAAACAAGCAAGTTCAGGAGTATTATTTGGAGATGATGTATTAACATTGGTGGTGGAACCTCATGTTGATCAATCATTAATTATGGCTCTTGTCACTGTTTGTGGTCTAATCCATCACAAAATTTGATTAGTACTTATTAATTAGTAGTTTAGTAGTACAAATATAAGTTTCTTCCTAGTTACTTTTTCTAATGTAATAATAATTGTAATCACTATCTTCCCTTTGTTCTTGGGAACAGGGAAAAGAGAAATTATAGTTTGTACCTTGAGGAATGAGTTGTTTACATGTAAATCTTGTGATTAAAGTTGAAGTGTACAACTCTATTATCAGTTTATCACTAAATTTGGAATAACATCTTACTGATGTGATAGATTATCTAACCATTTCATAATAAATGAATTTCCCAACTTTTGAGATTGTGAATCACTTTTGACGACCGTGTTGTTCAGACCAGCCTGTGTGCACCTCGACTATTTCATCAAATACTTGCTAGACTGCTACCTACTACCAGCACAAGCATCAGATTCTTATGAAAGCTTAAGCAGCATCTAACATTATTGTATTTGCATTATTCTGGTAAGTTGTCTCTGTGTGACCTATAGGTCACGGATTCAATCCGTTAAAGCAACCACTAATGTGTGTATTAGGGTAGACTGTCTACGCAATAAACTTCTTAATGATCAAATAGCTAGTACAAATTTTCATTGTTTACATATCAAAGAATGAAAGATTTCAGTCCATGAAATATGAAACTAAAAAAAAGAAAAGAACTCTTGATAAACAGAAGACATTACTAGTCAATACTCACAGAAACAGGTGAAAATACTCTTACACAACTTGTAAGTGAGACATATTAACCTATGAGGTAAACTACTTTACATTCTTGTATAATATCTAGGGCTAAAGTCAAGCACTATATGCTAGAAACAAAATATTTTTAAAAANCATTGGTGGTGGAACCTCATGTTGATCAATCATTAATTATGGCTCTTGTCACTGTTTGTGGTCTAATCCATCACAAAATTTGATTAGTACTTATTAATTAGTAGTTTAGTAGTACAAATATAAGTTTCTTCCTAGTTACTTTTTCTAATGTAATAATAATTGTAATCACTATCTACCCTTTGTTCTTGGGAACAGTGAAAAGAGAAGTTATTATAGTTTGTACCTTGAGGAATGAGTTGTTTACATGTAAATCTTGTGATTAAAGTTGAAGTGTACAACTCTATTATCACTAAATTTGGAATAACATCTTACTGATGTGATAGATTACCTAACCATTTCATAATAAATGAATTTCCCAACTTTTGAGATAGTGAATCACTTTTGACGACCGTGTTGTTCAGACCAGCCTGTGTGCACTTCGACTATTTCATCAAATACTTGCTAGACTGCTACCTACTACCAGCACAAGCATCAGATTCTTATGAAAGCTTAAGCAGCGTCTAACATTATTGTATTTGCATTATTCTGGTAAGTTGTCTCTGTGTGACCTATAGGTCACGGATTCAATCCGTTAAAGCAACCACTAATGTGTGTATTAGGATAGACTGTCTACGCAATAAACTTCTTAATGATCAAATAGCTAGTACAAATTTTCTTATTGTTTACATATCAAAGAATGAAAGATTTCAGTCCATGAAATATGAAACTAAAAAAAAGAAAAGAACTCTTGATAAACAGAAGACATTACTAGTCAATACTCACAGAAACAAGTGAAAATACTCTTACACAACTTGCAAGTGAGACATATTAACCTATGAGGTAAACTACTTTACATTCTTGTATAATATCTAGGGCTAAAGTCAAGCACTATATGCTAGAAACAAAATATTTTTAAAAAATGAGAAAAAAAGAAAAAATCCCTCACCAATATACATTTATTTTTTTATTTTTTTTGTTGATACAATTCACATTTTAATATTCTGGCAGAAAAGAACCTGGCTTCATTACCTCCCTGGAGGCTGGAAATGTCTTATGGATTCTTTTTCGCGTTACGCAATTTCATTACTAGCTGCTGTCTTTCTCCTTCTACCTCAGCAAACTTGAGGCTTAATTCAGAATATCTCTCTTGCATTTCCATCAGTTCATCTTCCATTACATTGTTCTTTTCCTTCAATAGTTCAACTTCGCTGGACAATTCCTCGAGATGTCTTGTATTAGATGCTGAGGCTTCCATGCTGCAAGTACAAAGGTATTCCAATAAGAAAAACGATAAAGAGAGGACACATTCATATTTCTGGTAAGCTATCCGAGCAGGATTTGAAAGAAAATGCTAGGAAGATCAAGGCATAATACATAAACAAACACTCAAACTTGGCCTTAGCTGATAAGTAAGCACTCCAACTTTGAGTATGCAAATCTAGACATATCACTCGTCTCCACAGTGTCAGTTGAATACTCCAACTTACAAAATGATCATATAGACACCTCCAAATTTATGTGCCATGTCAGTGTAGGATGTCCACGAGACACAGTGGGGACGAGTTGGGGTGTTTACTTGAGTTGTCTAGATGTGAACTCTCCAAGTTGAAGTGTTTACATGCTAGCTGAGGTCAAGTTTTGAGTGTTTTTTTATGCATTATGCCAAAGATGAACTAAGATTATGAGAACTCGTACCTCTTCCTTGTCAACATTTGATTGGAACTTTCATCTTCTTCTGGACTAAGAACTTCTGCAACTACCTGTATCATATATGAACCAAAAACTTACAATGCTATTTCATAAAGTTCAATACGTGCTAAAATCTCACGAGTGTCCATTCAAACTTGAACGAGTTTATTTTGCTCAGTACTTAAGCAGTTAGCTATAACCGTACAATAATACTTGTGTGCTCAATGTGTTATCCTTGTGCACCAATTTATAAGTTCTCAAGAGAAGAATAAACTGTCTTGCTGCTGACATTTACTAAAGTAACTTAAGTAACGAGTTAGATGGCATGAAGCTGACCTTTCGGGACTCTTGTTCAGAGAGCCTTTCTGCATTCTGACTGAGTTCTTCTAATCTTTTATCCAGCTCCTCTATTCTGTCTTGAAGATCTCTCTCTTTCTCCAAAAATGAATTAGTTGAGCTCTCCAGTGCACTTTCCTTCCGCTTGATTTGACCCTGTTGATCATTAAAAATTTATACAAAATTAACAACTGTTACTATTTCAAAAAATAATTCATGCAAGGTTTCGAGCGCGAAGGAACACAATAGGTTTATTAAAAATACACAGTTTATTTCCTAGTAATATCATAAAGACAATCTTTGTATATAATAAAAAGAGCAAAATATGTCATAGAAGATGAAGATAGCAACTCCTATTGAAGTTAGAACTACATTCTGGTAGAGTAAATGCTGGTAAATATTTACCTCAAGCAACTTTATCTTCTCTTTAAGACTTGCAACTTCTCTTGAGCCTGCGGATGCAGGCATGGATTTGTTGTTCTTTGATATTGTTTTCATTCCATTAGTAGCTATTACTCGACTATTTGCATCCTTGAGCTTTTTATCTAAACCATTCAATGCATCCTCTTTCTTCTTTAGATCACCTTTCAATTGAGATACCTGCTTTTTCAATTTTTCTTTCTCCACCTCGTCCTCAAACAACATCCTTTTCATTTCATTGCACCTAGATTTAAGGTTATCTACTTCAGATTGCAGTTTACGAGCTAATGCCTCCTTCTCATCCTTAAGAGACCTCATATTGTTTAATTCCTTAAGAGACTCATCGGCTTCTTTTCTCACTGAAGCAAGCTTAGTCTCCAGTTCACTTCTTTCATTGTGACCTTGTTCTACAAGCAATTCCATGTCTTTAATTGATGTCCTCATTTTATCTAACTCTGCCATCAGGCTGTTCTTCTGTTCTTCATGATCAGAAGATACTTTCTTGTCTGTTAGAAGATTTTCAATCTCAGCTTTGAGGATTATAATTTTCTGTGACAAGTACAGGTGATTTTCTTTGGCAAGCTCTTCTTGTCTCTGTATTTGCATAGATTTTTCTTCAACTTCTGTCTGCAGCTTTTCTATTTGACCTGACATTTTACTCACCTGGCTGGAAAGCTCAAAAACCCTTACTTCATGATGGTCTTTGGTTGACTGAAGCTCCTCAGATGATTTCCGGAGCATATTTTCAAGATGCATTTTCTTTAAGCGGAATTCGTTAGCTTCATTCATTGCTTTGCTAGCCAATTTTTCATTAGCCTCAAAAGTGGATGCCATTTGGACAGTGAGCCGTTTGAATTCCTCTTGAAGCCGCTCTGCTGTGCTAGCATTTTGCCATCTTGTCTTCCTCAGGGCTTCTTCAGCTCGTATCGCTCTCTGCTCCTGTTCAACTTTATCACGAGTCAGCAGACTCAGATCAGCTTCAAATTCTTGGGCATGCTTTTCCAGTTCCTCCTCCAAGTTTCTAACTTGAGCTTCCAGTTCACTAATGGTGACTAAAGAGTCGGAGAATTCTTCAGATTGCTTCTTCAGCTCATTCTCCAAGCTGTCAATCTGGGCTTCCAGTTGACCTACAGTGGCATATGAAGAAGAACATTCATACTGCATCTTCAATTGTTCCTGTAGCTCACTTTGCTCCAGTTTGCAAGACATGTCATGGTTTTCTTGCTTCAGTATCTCGTGGTCAAGCGCAAGTTGCTCCATCTGCATCTCTAACTCATCTCGATCTCTTCGGTAGATCTCAATTTCTCCATGTAGATCCATGATTTTTTGCTCTAGCACATGTGTGTCCTTGGCATCAGTATGCTCTCTCACCAGCAGCTCAAGTGCTTTTTGCTCTTCATCGTCTTCATCAGACATTTCATTTTTGGAGTTGGAGATAACATCAGGAAACTTTTCAGTATCATCAGAGGTCGTTGATTTGTTCGGTAGGCTAGCAATTTCTTGGTTTTTCTGTTCCAACATCTCATCTAGATCACGGACAGCAAGAATGAGTTCAGAATTTGATTCTTGTGTCTTCTGAAGTTGTATCTGAAGATTGGCATTAAGGTTCTTCTGATAATTCAACTCTTGCCTAAGCTCATCTACAAGAGCTTGAATATCTCCATTGTCGTAAATCAACTTGTCTTTGGACCTTGTATCATCCATACGTCTCTGTGAGGCTTTATATTTATCGCATTCTTCCTTGAGAGCATCTCGTTCCTCCTTCAAGCTAGCTACCTCTTTTGATAGGTCTGATCCCCTTTTGCTCTCCCTGACTATCTGTTTCCGAAGAGTCTGTAGTTCCAAATCTGTCAAGTCTGCCTGCCTAGCCATAGCAATGAGATCTGTTTTGAGCTTTTCAACAACATCTGAGTCCTCATGTGATGTTAATGTTAGAAGAAGGGCATCTTTCAGAGTGCCTGCTGAAGCATCTGTACTTGCTTCAAAAGCAGAACCTCCCATCCACTCCCATTGTACATCCGGACTTTCTTCATGAACTGTTGTTGAGACATTGCTATTTTGCTTCAAGGGAACCAAAGCATGATTCAGAGAGGATGGGAAGTTTAGCTGCTCGTGATGGCCCGTGTTGTTCTTCAATGAAACTTCACAAGGTATATCAAGCCCTGAGCTGCTCCCAGAGCTGGACAGGGTAATATCAGATTCACTTGATGTCCGGCAGTTATCGTTCTTTCCAGCATTTTGAGATGCAGGATTATTGGCCAGATCATCCTGTCATACAAAGGATCAAGTAATGACATAATCTTATCAGTCAAGAATCGGAAACCAAGAACAAGCATAGTTGATTGAATGATTGAATATGCAGATACACGATTTTTTTTGTGTGTGTGTGCACACACACACACGAGAACCAAGTGCAATAGCAAGCTTTGAGAAGTTAATCCCAAAATTTATCAGTCAAGGACAGAGTCAAAATGGTTCCAAAATATCACCAAATCAGAGAGATCTTTAAGGTCTTTATGTATTTACCTCAATAGAATTGTCTTCAACTATTGCTTCGAAATCACTATTGCTTAATTGTGACCTCAAGCTTCTATCCAGAGAATTAACTTTTGCATTTTCGGTTTCTTCAACAACACTGTAAAAACACCACAAAAATGGAAACTTTTGTTTAGTCATTAGATTCAACTTGCAATCAAGAACTAAACACACACTGAAAATCATGAAACTCTTCTGGAAATCGGATAGCACCTTTGATCAGCAGAATCTTGAATCCGTTGTATTGAAACCTATAATTTAACAATAGCAATCGGAAACCAGTTATACCATCGAAAAGAATTTACAAAATACCAATCCTAAAACACTCTTTAAAAAAGGGTTAAAAGACATACATGCAACACAGCTTCAGATTTTGAATTTTTGAGAGGAAGAGACACTAAGGACACCTTAGTTGCATCAGCATAACTCGAAAAATCAATCGAAGCTTCACCAACTAATCCAGCTTTTGAAGAACCCTACACAGTATACATCCAAAGAACTCATATAACTCACTTAATTATCACGCAATGTAGCTCATAACAAAACCATAAACTAGAAATGTTGCTTACAGTTCCCACAACAAAGTTATAGATCCTCTCATGAATCTTCCCAGTCTTTGGCTCTCGAACAAATTTCACAGTTTCGAGAACTCCATTTTCCCAATAGCAGCTCCCATCACGAACCGTGGCCTTCTCTGATCTTACTGTTGGCTTTCCAACATCAGCAGGGACCACAGATACCATTAATGCATCTCCTTTTACCTGTGACACCTAACAAATATCCCCATTACACTTCAATGCCTAACAGTCAATCCTTCAACCACCCAATTTACACCCCCCACCCCACCCCAACACCCCCAAACCTCAACACTCAAATCCAACCAAAAAAACAACTTAGAATAGGAAAATGGAAGCACAAAACAGCTCCATTGACAAGAAAATGCAAAATTAAATGAATCATATGATGTCTAAATCAAAGATCTTCACAATGTAAGTACTGAAACTTCATTTTAACAAAATCAACCATCCCCCACCCCACTCCACCCCCACCCCATACAGAAAAATTAGATTGTATCATTCATGAATCAAGAAAAAAGGTGCAACTAACACTAAATTTCACATTGTCAATTCCAATGCATTCAACACTAACTTCCAAGAAAAGGGAGTAAATAAAAATCCAATCTTTAACTAAATTAGCTCCCAAAAACATAACAATACCTGAGTTGCATGAAATTGCAACTTGAATACAGCTTTGATCTTGTTCTTCTCGCTCCTCCATCTCGAAGACTTGAACATTTTTTCCACTTTTAACCCTCAATTAACACATTTTCCTAAAAACCCACCTCAAATTCTCGCCGGAGCTCCGGCGAACACTGCCGGGGAATGACCATACAGCTGAAAAACCACTCAAATTCCCAAATTTAAGAATACCCAGATTGAGTTTTGCAGCGTAGAGCTGAAAAAAGTAATCTAGAGGAAGAAACAGAGAAGGAGACACGTGGCACTGAGTTAACACAGTGAATGAAAATGTGAGCTAAAACAGAGTTAAAATGGAGCCATTGTTGAAATTTTCAGAGGTTTTACATGAAATGCTTGTGAAAATAATCAAGAATGTGCTAAGATGACAGAGATCAGTAGATCTGAAGTGGGTTTTCTTCCAATTTTTCACACACACACACAGTGGCTCTCTCTCTCTTCCTCTTTTTCTTTCTCTCTCTCTATCTTGTGTATGTGTATATATATATAACAGTGCCCTTTGAAAAAGATTACTCAAATAGTGACAATTTATATATAGTATTATATTTCTTATTATTATTATTATTATTTTACTTTGGCAATATAATTGGCTTTATTGTTTTTATTTTTTTTTAACAATTGGGGGAAGAGAAAGAAAAAAATAAAGTATTGGAAAGGGAAGCTTCTTTGTCTTGTTTCAAGAATCTGACTGATCAGATATTAGGTGAAATCTTATAGGAAAATTATTAAATTAATTGTATGACATATACTTAATTAATTGTAAAACTATTATTCCTCAATTTTAATTTATTTACTTTTATTTTTCTTTTTGGTGTGTTTAAAAAAATATTTGTTATATAATTTTTCACGTGACATGTTGAAGATCATAGGATTAAAGGACATTTTCATAGATTTCACGTGAGAGTTTAGGACAATATGAATAAGTTTTTTTAAATTTTTTGTCAAATTAAAATCAAATCAATAAATTGAAATGAATGGAATCACTCTCTTATATTAATTTTTGTCTAGGCTAATAAAAAACATTCTCACTTTTCCATAAAAGTTATTATTTGTAGGAATGATCATTATAATATTAAATCTTGAATGGTCTTTAATGACCTTCAAATTATTTGTAGGAATGATCTTGTTTAATGGTTAATTAAATATGTCAATCAAAAAGAAAAATGTTCTTCACTTTCTGCATTTGGGTAAACACCCACAATTCTAAGAAATTTTTTCATCAAAATCAATGTGTTATTTTCTTATGCATGCAAATACTTCCTCTTATCCTCTTACTTCATCACGCTTAAGTCGAAGGCTAAGGAGAGTAGAATCATAAAGATCAATCAAGCTAAGCAAAAACGAAATTAGAATCGTGCTCTCAATTTTATTTTTACAACATAAATTGTTCCTAGGCATAGGATTCTAATGCAAAAATATATACTTTTTAAATTCTATTTTTGGGTCTTAAAAAAATATTTGTTATTACATCATCCATTTATTCAACAATTATTTTTTTTTGGTAATATTCAATTTTCATTAAATCACAATCATCATGTAATATAGATCATAGTTACTATTTCAAGAAAAAAAAAAATCACTTGTATATGTGTGAACTTTCTTAATTCTCTATTCCTTAAAATTTTCCTTTTGGTACAAATCAAAAATTATTTTGACAAGAACAAGCACACCAAGACTTCAAAAATCTTTGGTTTGAGATAATAAGTTATGTTGTATAATCAAAGCATAACTCAACTTTTATGGTTTGAATTATTATTTATTTGAGATACATAAAATAATAATGATAATAATATATATAATGTAATTTCATAAGTGATTTCTGAAAAAGATAATTTGTACTCGGCTTATCTTATTTCGTGAAGATAGAAATAGTGTTTTTAATAAACTCCCTGCTCAAGTAAAGCACATCAANTAAAAAAAAAAAGGAAAAAAAAAGAAGAAGATAATACAATCATGAAGAAGCCATATGAGAAAAATAATGAAGAAAAAAATTATATCAATAATAAATAGTATGATAATCGAAATAAATTTGAGATAAAATAAAAAATGAAAATAAATAATATTACCTACATGTATTCAACTTTTTTTTTCCTTTTCAATTTTTNACTCGGCTTATCTTATTTCGTGAAGATAGAAATAGTGTTTTTAATAAACTCCCTGCTCAAGTAAAGCACATCAAAATCAAAAAAAAAAAAAAAGAAGAAGAAGAAGAAGATAATACAATCACGAAGAAGCCATATGAGAAAAACAATGAAGAAAAAAATAATATCAATAATAAATAGTATGATAATCGAAATAAATTTGAGATAAAATAAAAAATGAAAATAAATAATATTACCTACATGTATTCAACTTTTTTTTTCCTTTTCAATTTTTAAGGAAAATGCAAAATCATTGTCGAAGTAAATGAGAGATTAGGTGGCCCTTACTTATAGGTGAATGGTCCATTATTATTATTTTTTCTTATAGAAACTACACTTTTTTTGACTCATAAATCTTAATGTCATATCAATATTCCCTTCACTAAAAAGGGCGAAAAAATATATATAAAAAGTGGATAAAAATACCAATACATATTAAAAGCTCAAATATCCCATTTCCTCACATTGGGGGCTCACTTAAATTAAAATCATACAATTAAAAGCTACCCACTTTTATCAAATTTATTATGGCTGACATATATTCAAGTTTGGAATTCGGATATGTCTCTAACTTTATGTATATATTTATCTTATTAAGTACTTAATAATGATGTATATTATACAAGTACGTATTTAAGAAAAATGAGAATATAATTATGAGTCCAAAGCTGAAAGAGTAAAAAAATTGAGTGAAATTTATAAAAGGTCAATAAAAACAAATTTAAAATTAAAAGGGTAACATTTAAACGGGAGGGTAAAACGGTCATTTTCTAATAATATACCGACGGTGGCTTGGAGACAAAGGAGCTGTAAAACAAATCCAAAGGCTCTGTTACCAACGGTCAAAGTAAGGTTACGTGTTAAGTGAGATTAATTACTGATTAATTAATTTTAAGAAAAGGACCTTTTAACTAATAAATATATAAATAATTAAATCCCCTTTTACTAAATTATTTTATGACTCAATTTGGGTAATATAATAACGTAAGCAAAAACCAACTCAATAATGACCCATTGTCCTCTTGACAAATTTGTAATTTGATAATGGACACGAAAATAATATTTTGTTCTGCAATTTTTTCTGGCACCGTTATCATTTATGTTTCACCATACCATGTCCCTCACATTTAGTTATTATTATTATTATCATATTATAACGAGAATAAATAGTTAATATAATAATGCGAATAAATAGTTAATATAATAACGAGAATAAATAGTTAATATATAATGATTAAGGAATTGTTATATCCTAGATATATATACTACTGATCTTGGTTAAGAAACCCAAATATCGTAATAGTTGTAGTCTCAAAATGTGTAGATAATAAAATAAAATAAAAAAGTAAACGCAGTGAAGTATAATAATAGAGTAATTAAATCATGAAATAATAATAAGAAATTGACATAGCACGTGGTATAGGTAAGTCAGTTGGATTATAGTTGTATAAAGAATAATAACATTTCCGTTTGATTTCGATATTTATATTGAAATTTGATTAAATTCAAATTTACATACAATATGATTTATTTCTAAGAATAACACTCCCAACAATATTTTTACCATTCTCGTAAGTTCAAACTCAAGACCTTTGATTAAGTATGAATGAATCCTGAACCATCCCAGACTACGATTTATATTGGTTGACCTTGGTAATTCAATCAAGAACAACAAATCACAAAGTAGATCTAGACTATATACGTATAGCTAATTTTCACAGCTATTATTTGCATTAATATTTGACACCTAATTAGTTTTACCAACTTGGAAGTTAATAATACTCAAATTTAATGTTGATTTCTTTGTTTAACAGTTGTAATGTAACTGCGAAGACCTACTTGATTGCTAGGAGAATAATTAAAGGTTCATAAACATTATCCAATATTTATCAACAATATTGAACATTATTAATTTAATGTGGTACTCTAAATCATTGAGTCATAATTATTGAAGTAAAAAAAAATATTCGAACTTTTAGGTGGGTGGTACTAATTTTTTATATGGTTATTAATAAATGGAATAGAGTATTTATTAGATACTTTGAAGAAAGATTTGTTTGGTAGAAATTGAACTATTATTATTGTAATAAGAAAAATAACAGTTCAGTGCACAAAATATTTCGCGATTATTCAGGATTCAGGAAATGACCGTATATCTCAAGGGTGTGAAATATATGTTGTCTAACTGTTTCCACGACTCAAACCCACAACCCATAAATTATACAGAAATATTTAATAAATATTATTTTAACGATAGAAATATATATTGATAAATTCTATTGTGCATGTTGGAATATTATTTGTTAGGAAAGACATGTATAACAGAAATGGACAACCTACATACGTTAGGTTCATGAAAATACATATATCTATTCAAACCTTATTAATTTAAATATAAGAATGAAAAGAGTTGTTAGAAAGGTAAGCTGTTGGATTATATAATATGTTGGGGTCACTTTAAGTTACGTTTTAGGAATGGTGAAGTACCAATAACATTTATGTTCATAATTACCAAAAAAATAAACATCATTTATGTTTTTTATGGTCTTACTACTTTATTTTTAATATGTAGTTTATTTATTATTAACAGTTTAACACGTATAGTATTATGACTTTAATAATCTTTAATTTATCGTCTCAAATTCATATTATCTATCTTTTAAAATATGTAAATTCTTTTTAATAGTGACTAAGGAAACTGCCTTTTACTTTAATTAATAAGTGATAGAGAGGGTTTCTTGGGGAAAATAAAAACTCATAAAACTTTTTGTCTAAATTAATCTTTATTTAGCTCTCTTAAACGTCTTAATTAATTAACACTCTTATTATAATTAGACGTTTTTTTGTATGCATATTACAGCCTCATTATTCTCTAGAAAATTTACTAAATATATACTTACATAACATTATTGTTCTCTAAAAAATAATATGTATTCAACATGTCATTACCGCTTGAAAATAATACAAAGTAAATATCAATATTATTCCGAATATAAAGTAATTAGGCATTAGAAACCACACTACTCGAAACCAAAATTCATATACAGGCCTAGTCAATAGATCAATACTGTTAGTACAAAATTATGTATACGTTATTATTAGTCGGGCTCCAACATGGATATCAGATATCGAGAGAGAAAAAAAGAATGGTGATAAGAGGATGTTGATAAGGACGTAAAGACACATACGTGTAACATGAAAATTATTAAAACTTCCATAGAAGGGAAATAACCAAAAAAAAAAATAGCCACTTTTCTTGGCTTTAAAGAGGGTTCATGAATTGAGCGTGAGATTAGTGACGTTTTTATATCAGTCATACTATATTATAAAAATAAAATTAATCACTTCCTTCTTTACTCACCAGCTGAAAAAGACTAGACCATATGGTAATATATTTGGCCTACCAAACTATATAGTATTCTCAAATTAAAGTGTGTGTTATTAATTACATTGTTGTATCCATTTGGTTAATATTTTGTGTATATTCCGTTAATTACTTTTTCCGAAAGCATAGTTATATTAGGAGTTAGGAGGTGTGTCCTACAGTGGCGTACGTAAAATATAAAAATTTTATATTAAAAAGATATGTACTTAGTATCATAATTCGACCAGTAACTAATGATATATATCCACTACTTTTAGTTCGAATATTAATTAAATATATATAGTTTTATATTTGTATTTACAATAACAATAACATGATCTAGTGTAATCTCTCAAAGTAGGGATTTTTTCTGTTCGAATTTGTGTGATGCAATTTCTTTTTAAATTTATCCTAAAAAGAACGATAAACTGGAATAATGAAGAAGTTAAAAACCTATACAAATATATTCATTCACGGGCGGATTTATAACCTAGTTTATGGTGCATATGGACTTGCACATATTTTTTAGAATTAATGTAATATTATCTATTGGCTTTCATGCTTCAAGAAGACTAAATGATACACTTGGTTGAAAGTTGAGTTATTTATTCAAAGAAACATAGGGTCAATTCCCACTATATACATTATTTCTTCTTCTTTTTTAAGTGATCCGCCAAAGGCAAATCCACACTTAAGGGAGTGGGTGCATGTGCATTCGTTAACTTCAGAAAATTTATGTGTATATACACGAATATTCCTAAATAACGATCATATAATTAAGTATGCACCTTGAAACACAAGCTAAATTGGTGCAGTGGTCCAACACTATGTATTGTGCTTCTTCCCAACTCGCAATAGCATAGTGTCCCGAGTTCAATTTTGGAGGTTTACAAACCTCAAGATTTGAACTAGCAATCTCAAAGTGTACACTAAAGTTCTAGACCATTCAACCATAGAGTGAACTATAATACGTTTTGTTTAATTGATATTTATATATACATTTGATTTTATACTTGTTTGACAATATTTTCTGATTAAGTGTCAGTGCTTCTTCGACTTACCCACATCTGCTTTTCATAGTGCTTTTATCGTCTTCAAATTCAAGATTCACCTCTAATAATACACTCATGTTATATAAATTCTAAATCCGCTTCTATTAGCACCAAAAAGTTGTAGATGCAAATGTTAGTATGCACAAAGTGAAAGGCAAGCCATTGTCCATCTGACTCAAAAAAGGTTCTGTGGCTTCTTGCTATAAATATTCTTTTCTCAGAGTAACTAAGTGAGTACCAATAACTACCCTTTCCTAACTGCAATTCACTTTACAAAATGGGACCAAAAATTTTGTGTCATTTAAAGGGTCCTAAAGATTGTCTTGTAAGGCTCATCTTTAACCTCCCATAATGCCTTGGTGGGTGGGTATAACAAAGTGCCAATGACCCAAACTAACACATGGTATGTCCACCACTTTCTTATTTCTAATTCACCACTTGTAACATAAATATTTTGGTGATATGACTTTCAGTCGATTTTCGCAAAGTTTTTAAGAGATTCACCGTGATAAATTGGAGAAGCAGTACGTATATGACATTGCCTTGCCATGTTAAACCTTTAATTGCGGTATCTTTAGATATAAAAGGAGAATTTAACTTATATATATCGATATAAAGAATATTTTTACTCTGTTAAGCGTTACTTAGTAAGTCTTAACATGTTTATAGTAAGCTAGATATCATTTTCATCAGACTATTTATTGTTACTGTTTATGAAGAAAATTTTATATATATAACTAATAAATGATCTGATTGCGTAAAAAAATTAACTAATAAATGATCTGATTGCGTAAATATTTTTTTACGTTAATATATCGAAATTAAACTTTATAAAGAGTACTTCATGGTGTGACTTGTGACCCTTTGATTGTTGAGTGACAAATACGAGTGGAGCTGGCATTTATTTTGTACAGAATCATTAAATAAATATCTTCTGGCATATTAGCCCACCATATGTATATTTATGGAATGATGAAAACTTCAAGAGGGATAATTTTACCTTTTTAAGTTTTCTTTTTGTACATTGTGTGTGGGTAAATAAACTGCTTGAATCTTGATTTTGCATTCTTCTTTTGTAGAAATAATTTTTTCTTACTTTCCATAATTTTCAATATTTTTCACTTATTTGGTGAAAAAACATATTAATTACAAGAAAGTATGAAATTAGCTACGGAATTTATCAGCAATTCTTAACTAATCCGTTGTTAAATAGCTCCCAGCTAATTGAACTTTCATATAGTTTAATTTGTTACTAATTCGTAGCTAAATGGAATTAGCATGAAATTTTTTGTGTTTAACTATGAAATTTTATCTGTTTCATATTGTGATATTAACCCCAATATTTGGTAAATTTATTAATTGATGTAAAGGATTGTCAACATCTAAATTAAGTCAAATTAGTCTTTCAACAAATAATTTTTGTGCAATTAAGATAACTTAATATTAATGCAAAAAAGTTTGGAGATTAGTACATACTTGTGAACAAATATGATTGATGGTCTTTTTAAGATGGTCCTCTTCAACTTTCTTGTGAGAGCTTCTTTTTATCCACTTGCTAATCAACTTTCATTTTCTAACTATATTTTTATATTTCTATTTTTTGCTAAAAGTGTAGGTGCATTTTTAGGTAGTAATTATTAGTCTATCATTATGTTATACTTACCTAACAAATAATTAACTAGCATTTTGATCTACATAGACTTCTGCTAAGCTAAATAATTCCTAGTAACAATAGTATTAAGTACTTTAAGAATTTAATTACGATCAAAGCTCATGGTACGTATTGCTGGTTTTGATCTAATAGACCTTAACAATTTGTTTTTTTGGATTCTATCATCATCCAGTTTAAAAACATGTGTACTACGTGAATTTGTGCTTATAAAATTATTTTCATTTTTTTTTCATTCTATATTAAATTCGCTCGCGTAAGGTGTCATGTTCATCATTTTCCAGTCTAAAATCCTATCAATTGTTCTGTTTGATTTATTCTCATTGATCCACCCTCTATCATGAGCGTTGCCAAGAAAGATGAAGAAAAGAAAAAGAGAAGCATATTATAAAGTAACATAGTAATTCAGGATATCTATAACCACTCCAATTTCAGTAAATTTGAAAAGTTATCATATGATGAGTTAGATCTCAAGTTTCAATAAATTTAAAAAGTTATAATATGAGTTAAATGTAACTCCACCGTCATATCCATTTGTTATTTTTTAAATAAAAAATATCTCTCCACTAATAAAGAAGTTAATTTATATAGTATAATTTTTTATAAGATCTACGAATATTTTATTTTTTTCAAATCAAGATTTTACTAGATATATTATTATTGTTGTTATCAGGACAATGTGATGTTTCTTGAATAATCAAATTATAAAATGAAAGATTGTCTTGTAATATAACAAAAAAGAAATTCAGAAAATTAAAGAGATATTGGTTTCATAATTTACAAATCATAATATATACCTTTAGATTATTAAATTAAATGTTCATTTTGTTGCTTTATGTCATGTGATGAGAACTGTTTCACATGACAAATCTTTGTTGAAGTTACAAAAAATTGCAATTTGTATATAATAATTAAGCTTTGATGATCTTTTTTTGGTCTTGGGCCTTTTAAGATCTAATCACATGTCAATTAAATAAATTAAAAAGTATATAACAATCACAAGAGAGAATTAGAACAATAATTTGGTTGTCAAAATAGAATTTTAAAGTAACAAGTAGGGTTACGGTTTTATTTTGATTAATCTTGTCATTTCAAATGATGACCTCCAAATAATTATGTTTATTATTAGAATTAAAAATTGAAAATGAATAAAAAAAAAATAATAATAAAAAAATAAAATAAAATATATATATAGATATATCACGCTGGACAAATTAAAAGGCTAATGACAAATTAGTCAATAGATGTTTCACTTTTGGTCACGAGGGGGATGATTATTAGTATTTATTTTCAAATATACAATAATGATGTTTTTATCTTTTTTCTCTTTTTTTTAATCACATGATCACATGTCATCAAAAGCTTTCATTTTCATTTACTTGTAGAGGAGGTTACCCTAAAGTGAAAAAAAAAGATCAAAGAAGATAATTATATTACACAAAAGTAAAAAAATCATCAAAAGAAAAAGATCATAAAAGACTTTTTTTAAAAATCTATTTAGAAAAAACAGGAATAGAAGGTGCAGAATTAATCATTAGATAATGTGCACCCAAAGGAGACACCACAAGGTGCTCATGTGATGGTTCCCTACCTTCAAACCCCACCCCATCCACCCTCCATTTCATAACGATAAAGTCAGAATTTTCACTAAAAAATATTTAAAAAATTCATATTTATTAGCTCCACCGATATCTCCACCACCACCCACCCTCTATTCCATAATGACGAAGTCAGAATTTTCAATAAAAATATTTGTTATAAATAAAAAATAATTATACTCAAATTTATACATATAATTTAATTTTTAGACAAAAAAAGAAGTATAGATAAACCTTTTATGCCCTTAGCTCTATCGATATCCCCACCCCACCCCACCCACCCAAAGACAAAAGAGACACACAGTATCACATACTATATGGTGTTGAGACAAGAGAGGAGGTGGGGTGGGGGGTCCAATGATTTTTAAGAAGACAGCATTAGATTCACAAACACATGACATGCTTTTGCCTTAAATTTGTTGTCCCCATGAATGATGAAAAATGGCTCCTTCTCTCCTATAATAATGTCTTATGTTCTTAAACACAAGCTGAAAAAGTGTAAAAATGTAAAGATAGATGCAAACATAAGATACATATCAAACAAATAATAATTGTTTCCCACCCAATATTATATTCGTATTCGCGACTAAGTTTGATATCGTCCACTTGTTTCTAAGTCGTCTCTCTAAATAAATTTCATTCCATTCTCATGAGATTAAACTCGAGCTTTCTGATTAAAGATGCTCGAGGGATATCAATCATCCACCACAAATCATATTGATATATATATATAAAAAAAAAAAAAAAGGTTTCCCACCAAATATTCGTATTCGCGACTAAATTTGGTATTGTGCATATTGAAGAGCTTATTTCTAAATTGTCGCTCCTAACAAATTTATTCCATTCTCAAGAGATCCCGAGACTTCTAGTTAAGAATAGAGATCCAACCAATCGGAATCGATAATGATATATATATATATCTGCATTTTATCATATTCTGGACAGTTCAAAGGTTCGAAATTCTCACGTGACAAAAGTCTGTGTCCATCAAAGTTGTGCAAGTAGAAATATTTGGACACATCATACTAGTTACTACCCTATGTTGCAAATATAAAGTTAAAAAAATAATAATAATCTCATAATTNATATTCTGGACAGTTCAAAGGTTCGAAATTCTCACGTGACAAAAGTCTGTGTCCATCAAAGTTGTGCAAGTAGAAATATTACAGGTTGGACACATCATACTAGTTACTACCCTATGTTGCTAATATAAAATTAAAAAAATAATAATAATCTCATAATTACAAACTTTGGTGCAATTATTTTTTGTCATATATATGTTGCAGGCAAAAAAATATATATTAATCAATCTAGGATATAATGTTATTGATTTTTTTTGGTTGGTTTCTCAATCGATCAACACTCGATATCCGTCTTGAAGCTCGACTAAATTTGAATTCGCATCGAGAAATTTCATATTAGGAAATAAAACGCTCCCTAACAAAGATCACTACGTAGCCAAAAAGACTCTCGAACACGAGACATCTGGGTAAGCATGACGAAGTATCTATCACTCCATCACAATTGATCTGGGTAGTATTAATGATCTAAGGTACTATGACATGTAACACTTGAAAAAGGACTTAATCCCAAATATGGGCCTGGTCATATTTAGGCCCAAGTATTAGCCATTTGATTGATGGGCTCAATCTTACCAAACTACTAATATTAAGGATTGGACCCATTCAAACTGAAACTTAACATTTTAGCCAAATCTGGAATTTGAACTTATAACCTGAAACAAGTAACATTTGGAGTCGATGAGTTTCAAAATGAGTGTGATATATACACAACTTCGAGTTAAAGGCAATGAATTCAGTTAAATCTATTTCTGTCTCTAATTTGGAGAATCTCGGTTCGATGGAAGGAAAAACATTTGAAAGCAATTCAAAATAAATAAATAACGAAAGTGAAGAAGTCATGATAAAATACCAAAGAAAGCAATGATTATACACTAATTACTTCTATACATTAAATTTGACATAGCTACTAGCCTTAATTTTCTCTCTAAAAACTCACTAAGTAATGATTATACACTTATTAATTACGATTAAGCAGAAAAGTATGTGAAAACTACATTATTATCCCCAAAAGAAGCAGAATTTGTTTTGCAAATATAGCCACTTTTAGAGGATTGTGATGATTTCCCTCCACCTATTTTTCTTTCTTTTTTATCCGAACGAAACACCTTGTTACTTTTTTCTGTAGTAGCAGCAGAAGCAGTTTTTTTCTCGAGTCTTCGTTGAATAACATATTCTTCGGGAATATACACATCCATGATATTTTTTTGAAAGTGAGAAGCAAAAATGTTCACTCAAAAAATGAATGTAATTATTTCTTGAGATTATAGAATAAGGTATAGAAGGTGCAATTTATACAAAGTGAAAATTAAATATTCCATGGGCTTGGGAACCAATGTTTTGTAGTAAACCAGCAGCAACAATTTTTGAATTTTGTTGGTATCAAATATTCCTAGGTGCGCATGCAGTGTTTACATGTGTTTGTTGGTTCTCGAGATTTCTCTTTACAAGAAAACATGCACAAACAAAGTGTGATTTCATCCTTTTTTTAAAAATAAAAATTAAAAATTGTCGGTGTATTATTTGAAATTGTTCAATTTTATCGTCTATTAGACTTAAGGGTGTATTTTGTACGAAGAAAAATAGACCTTATTTTGGCTTGGTTCGAAATGGAATGAATTTATAATTTGATGGTCGTGTTGATCATTCCCATTTTTGACAAAAACAAATCAACTAATTCTTTGATTTCAGTTAGTAAGAGGGATGTTGAACTAAGAACTAGACATGTTTTTTGGGAAAATAAATTAGTGTCTTACTTAATTATTTTCTAGTGTTTGATACATAAACAAACAAATATTAATTATCACAAAAACATTTATATGTAATCTAATAAAATACTATAGGGTGGGATGGGGGTTCAGGGGTGGTGAGGGTGGGAGATGGCCAAGGAGTTGAGAGCATTGGGTGGGTGAGAAAAAACGACAATAAACTTAGAATAATCTCCTTTCACTAATGAGACTTGTTTTTCCTATAGAGCTAATTATTTTGATACACTCTAGTTTACAATATTATGAATCTTATCAGATTTTGGTGCGTCTAGATACATGTGTCTCAGGATTCATGTGGTCAAAATTAGATGTAATTTGTTCTAAATACATTGTATCCAAGTGGATTTGCAAGTATCCAAGATACATAACAAATTTCACTCGTCTCCCTCCCCATTTTGCTCGCTACTCTCCTATGTATCTGGTACCCTAGATACATCTAAATCACACTAGATACATGTACAAATTCGCTCATCTCCCCTCCATTTTGCTCGCCACTCTTCTATGTATCTGGTACCCTAGATACATGCGAATCACACTATAGATACATGCATACAGATACATGTATCTAGTGTTATTCACATGTATCTGAGATACATGACTATCTCGCTCACCTCCCTCCCCATATCACTCGTCTCTCTCCTTATTGTAGTGTATCTGGTAGCAAAAATACATATATCTAGGTGTATCTTCCTTAATATTTGATAAGAAACTCTTAATTAGTAGTAAGATACGTAATTTTTAAAATTATAGATAATAATAATATATATGATAGTTGAATATGTCTAATTATGTAGTTTATAAAAAAAAAAAAAAAAAAAAAAAAGTCGGCAAGAGTTAGAAGGTTGGTCAGTTATATATTTTTATATATATATATATATATATTATATAGCTCAATTTGACTCAAATTCATCCAGCCCAAGTAATCCTCTCATAACTCAAACATATTTTGACCCGTTTAAATTCAGTCAAACACTTGCATATCTCTTGGACTTTAACTTAGTAGATTTAATTAAGTTTACTGGTAATTATGGCCAGATTATCTTTGTATTATACATACAAGAGAACAGTCAACATTTCATTTACAAGAATCTTCCTAGATTATGTTAATTAATCATGCTTTAAAAATCACAGTAATTTAATACTAAACATGTATAATGCCCATTTTAGAACTTCTCTATAGCAAATTTTAAAGTGGGAAATTCGATAGGTGATAAAAAATTTCAATCCTCATACATCTTGTAAATCACGTAAGTTCAATTTAATCTTTAGTAAATTCATTTCTGTAGGAGTAATTATTTTTGTTCTTTAAATTTTAGTTTTTTTTGGGTATATATATTAAGAAATTATTTTAATTAATGGCTGCAGACTATGTTGATTCGCCAAAAAATTGTTCGACAAACTTTGTTGGTGTTATATTTTATTTTGAGTTATGACGGAGTTGAAGGAAAAATAAAGTTATCCAAATTAGAGGATTCAGAGTTGGAGAAGCAACTTAAGCTTTTGAATAAATCAGCTATCAAAACAATTAAGGTATATATTTTTTGGCTTAAAACTATTGTAATTGTAAGTGTTTTTGAGTGATTATTGTATTGGTGTTTTAATACTAATTTTGTAGGAAAAAGAAAGTACCCTCCCATTCCATATTTTGTACCACACTATATTGTTTAAATTTGTTTATTCTTCTATATTTTTTTTAATAAAATGATATTGTATTTGAAAGTTATAATTTTTGTATCGTTGTACCTTTTATGTTGTTTCTAACTTCATTTTATCTAGAAAAAGTTTAACGATGTTTATATGCAGACGAAATATGGAGATACATATGATTGTGTAGATTTCTATAAACAGCCTGCATTTGATCACCCTTTGTTAAAGAGTCACAATTTTCATCCTAAGGCATGTTTCATACTCTAGATCTTTTCATTTTACTTTCAATTTTCTTGATAATAATTTAGAATTTTTTATTAACACGATGTAAGTTATTGATGAACAGATGAAACCTACTTTAACTAGAAGAGCGCAAAATCCAGATACTTCATCAACGGCTAATAAGTCTTCGAGCATATGGTTAAAGGATAATGGTTGTCCTTTGGAAACTGTTCCGATTAGAAGAATTACTAAAGATGATCTTATTAGACAAAGACATATTCCACCACCAGAGGGTACCTTTGAATCCCCATTGACTAATGTAGGATAATGTTACCCCAACCATTGCTTATCTTAAGTAAAATTCATTTTTAACAAAATAGAAACAAAAATAATTGACCATTTGTATTTGCTATTGTTTCTACAGATCAATAATAATCGTGAGCCAAAAACAAGTAACATATCCTCACAGGGATACAAGGTACACAAATATAAATTTTTTTATTTCCTTAAAAAAAAACATTAAAGGTCTTTGATTTGCCATTTTGGGCATTAAAAAAAATACAAATAGTTAAATAAATGGATTATTGGAAATTGGAATTATATTGAGCACTCATTTTCTCAATTTATCCTGGGTCCCAAATTTATTGTACCCAAAAGACAAAAAAAGTTATTTTTAAAATAAGATTTTCGATGAACATATATATATAGCTAGTTCCGATAAAATTATAATAAGTTAACAAAATCTTTTTCATATTCAGCTTGCAATAGTTCAAATTCCATATGATCCAAATAATAAGTTTGCTGGAGCTGGAATGTCTGCAAGTTTATGGAATCCTCGTATTGAAAGTCAACAACACACTGCATGTCGACTGAAAATTCAAAAAGGATCAGATATTTTACAAGTTGGTTGGAGAGTAAGCTTAACAAGTTGTTTATTAATATACTTTTTTTTACTTTCAATATATAGCTAGTTTCTTTTATATTTAGGTNGGGGGGGGGGGGGGGGGGGGGGGTTGGATTGAGTGAGAATTGAATAGGTTAGAACCGCTATCATGAGCTCTCATATTCAATCTTGATAACTCTAATCTATGTTTTCAGGTGGATCCAGCACTATATGGTGATACTAAGACTAGATCTTTTATACATTTTCAGGTATTTCATTCATAGATATGTTAATGATTTTCGTTTTGTGGTCTTGAAAGTGATCAATCTAGCTAATTACTTCAATTTAAAAGAGTTTATGCATATTGTATATTTCCTAGGCTGGCAATATTCATTGTTTCAATACGCTATGCCCTGGATTTATCATAGTTAATAGAGATTTCCCCGTTGATGCTAGTTTTGACAACTTTCAACATCGTGGAGATAAAAGCGCATCGGAAATCACAATGTTCATTGATCGGGTACATATTTGCACTTTTTAGAATTTGAAAGGTTCTAAATACCAAAATAATAAACTTTTTTTTAAAAAAAAGGATTTCGTCAATGGAAATTGGTGGCTTCTGTACGATGAAAGCAATGTAGAAGTTGGCTTTTGGCCTCAGAAGATTTTCACTGAGTTGAGAAGCTTTGCTGATAATGTCGAGTGGGGAGGAGTAGCATATAGTGAGCCAGGTGTGCCTGAACCTCCGATGGGCTCAAGATGTTTTCCTATTGGAGATCCTAATTATGATGCTTATTGTAGGAGATTTAACGTTTTAAATGATAAAGGGGAAACAATACATATAGACAAAACGAATGTACGTGTTGATGATCCTAATCACTATGGTCTTAAGGATGTACCACATTGGAGAGGTGGAAAATATCAACATATGGCATTTTATGGAGGACCTGGTGGGTTCGAGACATTATGTTAATTGCTAAAAGAGAGTAATTTCTTTATTGATTTTATCGATCTCCTCGTTTTTTGCAAATTGATATCATGTGCGATATACAAAATTTATGTATGATGCCCAAAATGCACGTACGATGCACGCTGAAATTAATTTTTATTATCTTACATGAAACCTATATCAAGGATTTAAGATTTGATATGATTTTGCTATTCCTCTTTGTGTTGTTTTGCTCATATAGTTTTACAAGTGGCTTGTTAATTTCCTAGTAGTCATTAAATAATTAGTGGAGTTTATATAGGGTCATTTACACTTCCATCCCTATTTTGCGTTCGTCTTTAATTTATCCCTTTCACAATAAATATTCTATTCATTGGACCTAAGTCTATATTTTCATATCATAATATTATACAAATTATTTAAATATTTTGGGCGGGAATAAATTTTATATTTGGATTCCTCTTATGACCGTAGTTATCACTTAAACTTAGAACAACAAAATTATCTTTTAAGAAGTAATGTATTTACTAATAAAATAAAGAAATTGCGAGCTAAATCCACCAAATGAGTTATGAAATTGTAAATTAATCAAGAGTTGCGCGATATTTTAGTAGATACTAAAAATAAAAATTGTCATAGTAGAAATTATAAGGCTTACACTTGTGCACTCTCACCAGGTCCTCCATAAAGAACATAAAAGGAAGACTTTGAACCAATCCATAGAGGCTTGAATAAAACCTTGTATAAATTAGGATTATCGATATGTGTGATTGTTTTATCTACTGCAATTGTCTTTCCTTTCACGTCTAATACTGCAATTTTCTTACAATAAGCATCATAACCGGAGTTTTCAATGGGAAAGAAACTCGAGCCCATGGGAGGTTCATCTACATCTGTTGGACTATATGCAACTCCTCCCCAATTAATGGATTTAGCAAAACCTGCCAAGCCAGTACGCGTGAAGATCTTTCGTGGCCAAAAACCAACTTCTGCATAGTCATTTTCCAATAAAAGCCACCAATTTCCGTTGACTAGATCCTTATTTTGTAAAAATAAAATAATAAATATATGTTAATGTCTATATTAATTATAAATAATGAAAAAGAAGAGAAAAATAATATGTACCCGTTCAATGTACATTGTGTCCTCCCATATTGTTCCTCCACGTTGTGAAATATGATCCTCGTATGACACATCAAGAGGTATTTCACTATCTACTTGTATAAAGCCAGGACATAATGTATTAAAACAATGAACTTTACCGGCCTAAAAATTAGAGAAAAATATATATATCAAATATAAAAACTCTTGTAACTTGAGGAAAATAATTGAACCATAAGACATATAGTTCTAAGTTTTCATGAACCATGGTGGAAATCCTTACCTGAAAATGTATAAAAAGTCGTGTTTTGATATCCCCGTATAATATTGGATCCACCTAAAATATGAAATGTAGATATACAATTATGATATTCGAGCATGAGCATTGACAAAATTTTCACCTCCTTCTGAGAAGTAATTAAATTAGGAATGATAAAAATAAATTGAAACCTACTCTCCAACCAACTTGTATGATATCAGATTCAGATTGAATTTTTAGTCGACAAGCTCTATGTTGTTGACCTTTAACATGAGGATTGTACACGCTAGTTATCATCCCACCTCCCCCAAATCTAATAGATGGATCACTTGGAGTCCGAGCTGTTGCAACCTGAATAAATAAATATTTTATATCGATCCATAGGAGATCAAATTAAAGTTGAAAATAATAATAATTAAAGAATAACGTAATATTGTACCTTATATCCTTGTGAAGACATGTATCTTTCTTTTGGCTCACTAATATTGTTGTTGCCCTGCATTAGATGGAAATCAATATACAATAATTGAAGACTAAGTTTATTTATATTTGTCAAGGAATAATTTTTTTTCTTGTCTATAAATGTATAAATAAATACTTTATTTGTTAGAATCTATTTATAATAAGTAAAATAATAATTTTCTCAAGTTTAGGTATGAATTTCTAAAGCAATAACGATAAATTGTTCATGAATTATCTTACGGCAACAAATTGATCATCAAATGGGACATTTTCTGGCGGTGGCATACGTCTATGTCTTATAAGATCATCCTTCGTAATTCTCTTAATCGGAACAGTTCCAGAAGGACACCATCCATCTTCTTCTGATAGTTGTGTCAATGACTTACTAGAGGTGGAAGCACTTGAATTTTGATTTATTCCTCAATAAATTAGGTTTCATCTATTCAACCAAATATTTAATTGTTGACACTCAATTTTGACCCTCCCCGATAATAATTAATTATCGAGCTTCTTAAATTTCGAACGATTTGAAATAATTGACCTCATAAAATTCAAAATATTTTTAAGTTAGTTTTATGTGATTTTGTCATTTTTTGGGAACTTTTAAATAGTATACACACACACACACACATATATATATATTACTATTAGTTAGCATATTTTATAAATATTTGAAAATCGTCTCAAAAAGATTTTAGTTTTACTTAAATATTTGGTTAATTAGTTTAGTTATATAATAGTTTATATTTTGAAGTGATTAGTTTATAATTAAGTCGATTATTTTATTTCGTTAAGATTGATAAGCTCATAAATTAATTATATTAATTCATCTTATTTTAATTACTAGTCGAACTTGTTCCAATTAACTAAGTTTGGCCATATTTGTAACTTAAATTGGCTAATTTTGCAACTCATTTGGCCAAGTCCTAAATTACAAATCCGATTCCACCCTTAACAATTATTTCAACTCTTTCAGGCCATTTTTAGGCCTTAATTCCAGCAAATTGCCAGCCCACTTCCACTATTCCATCTTTCCAGCAACCCATTAACAACAAACAACAAGTGTAAATTTCATATATGACATATATTATAGTACTATTTTCAGGCTATAGCAGTAGATTTAGACTTTCAAGCTATAGCATTAAAAATTTTAGGTTATAACAAATTCACAAATAAAAGAAATATTTTTATTAATTTGAAAAAAGTTTTAAAAATAAAACGAAAGTTAAAAAAATGGAATTATAGATAATAAAGTAAAAAAGTGAAAGTGTGACTTGTAATTTAATTTGAAATTTATTGTAGATAATTAATGATTAGCATGAAATAAGGGATTCAAACAAATTAACAATATTTTTTATCCTTAATTCACTCAAAATCAGTTAAGATAAACTAAAAAATCAGATCATATCATTTTTTTGTAGATAATTAATAAATAGCACGAATTAAGGGATTTAAACTAATTAAGATTATTCAGTATCCTTAATTCAGCCAAATCAGTTAAAATCAAATAAAAATTCAGATTTTATCTTCTTCTTTTTTCAATGTTTCTCTCTTCAATTTGCAACAAAAAAAATTCAACGTTTCTCTCTTCAATTTTCAACAAAAAAAAATCCCACATTCGAGTAATTGAAATTTTTTTCATCTTTGAAAATTCTTGATTTTGTTGTGATGGACAACTACGTATCAGTTTTAATCTTATGTTTACTGTTGTGAAATGTAAAAAATTTAGTGTTTTTTTTTGTTTATTTGTTTATTTTGTATACGGTTGTTGTTTTGTGAAATTATAAATTTAATGTGATTTTATGAATAAATTTGATAGAATAAATTAAATGAAATTTGTATGAAAGTGTGCTAATTATTCTGTAAAAATAATTTAATTATAATGTTGAATTTGATAGTATAAGTTGAATGAATTATGTATGAAAAGTGTGTTAAGAAATATGTAAAAAAAAAATTGGAATTCTTGACGAAGTGTATTACAAGTGTTTTAAATTGGTATTAAATGTGAAATTGTTGAGTTTATATTAGTTTTGTTATTTCTGTATAAAGTTGGGTGATTTGAGACGAGAAATGTATATAGTTTGAATGAATAATCGTTTTGTATGAAATGTATATTAAATGAGTATGAAAATGTATAAATTTGGTATGAATGATGATTGTTGTATGAAATGTGTATTAAGTGAGTATTAAATGTGAAATATTATGTTTTGTATGAAATTTTTTTTGTAATGTACTGTCTGAATGATATTTGTATGAAAAAGTAATGGCGAGTGTGTATAATTTTGTTGTTATTATAATGATTTTTATGGATAAAATTTGTACTGTCTTTGGAATGAAAAGTTAATATTATTTAACATATTTCTAATTGATTTGTATAATGTTAGCCTAATTGTTTTTTTTTTTAATGAAACAGAGAATTATGTTGATTTTCAAATGAAATGAATTATATATGAAAGAGGGTTGCTGATGTGAAATTCAAAAGGTTCAAAGTTACCTGCAGTAGATGTTGTCAAGTTGGCCACAACATGAAGCATGCTCAAATTATCCTGTGCAAAACTAATGACTGTTTATTTGTTTAGACTATATATAATTTTTATTTTATTTTATCGTTTAGATTAATGTTTTGTTTTGATATGAAACATAATTGGTTTGAAGTGCATTATAAACTTAGTGTTTAATATACCGTTCATTCTTTATACACTGTTCATTCATTAATCATACAGATTGCATACTGTTAAAAATAAATTCCAGCTTAATACATAAGATAGTGTAAATATTAGTGATAATTATAAAAGGTAATTATGGTATCCTGAGTATTTAATTTAATGTAAGTTTACATTAATATTAATTTGGTTTTCAACTAGTGTCCTACTATAAATAAATTTAAAACAAATTGCAGTTAGTGTTTCATTCCCACACTAACTTCAGTTAGTGTCATACACATATTAATCAAAATTTCATACACGTTTTATCCAAACAACATGTATCAAAATTGATAAATTCATATAATCACACATTTTATACCATTTGTCTATCAATATTGTATCACAATTCATACAATATCCAACAATAAAATATTAAACTCATAGGCATACACATATTAATCAGATTTCATACAAGTTTCATCCAAAACATGTTTAGAATATAAAGTAAGCATAATGTGATTTTTTAAAGAAAAAATCAATAGTTTGACAAATCATACCATTTTCATACCAATTTAATAATTTATACCATAAACACAGTTAATAGACAATCACATCAATGTCAAAACGCAATTCATTCCATTTGTATACCATTAGTATATCACAATTCATAAAATTTTCAAAATCAAAACATTTAAGCGTAGTCATACACATATTAATTAGATTTCATACAGATTTCATCAAATAAATGTATAGTTTGAAAACACACTGATATTTTCAAAATAGTATCTTGAAATTGTAATAGGCAATCAATAATTCATATGTAAACGGTATCTGCCTAAAAGAAAACATATGATATTATATATCATCAAATACTTAAACACAAAAAAATTGTCCAAAAGTTAAAAAAATAACTTTTTGTTGTTCTTCTTGTTGATGGTTTTGAAGATGCTCCAACTTCTACATTTGTTTTTTTTTCTTTTTGATTTCAGTAACAAAATCAAAATCGGAATCAGAAGGGGTTTCAACAATTTTCCCCTTCCTCTTCTTTCCCTTTTGATTTGCAGGGGTGACTTTTTTTTCTTCATTTTTTCTCTCTTTGTCGCTCCTTCAACTTAGATGAACCATTCGTTGCCGGATTTTCAACAATTTTAGGCGGGGGAGGGGGGGGGGGGTTTGAGTTAATATATTAAAATTTGAAACATGAACATCATCATTAGATGTTCTTTCACCCAATTTGGGACTCTTTTGAAGCGTTTCAATGGATTTCTTAGACATAATTTTGTTGGAAAAAAAAATTTGGACGAAAGATTGAATGTTGTGTAGTTGGCTGGTGAGAAAAATGGGAGAGAAGAAGGTGAAAGTGGGGTGATAGCGTGTATAGTTGGATATGTGTGGGGGAAGGGTGGTAGGATTAACTAATGGCAGGTTATGAGTATAACATTAAATGAGGAAGTGTAATCAATGTAAAATCCCTATAATTGTGTGAGAGATAATTATGGGGTATTCTTTATTTAAATAATTTAATAATAATATAAAATTATAAAAAATTACTTATTTAATAAAGTAAAATTTAATTAATTTATAAATAATTAGTGATATGTTATAACCCGTAATTAAACTGTTATAAGCAAGAATTTTTTAAAAGTAGATTTAAAACCTGTAATATTGACTCTTAAATGTATATATGGGGTGATTTTTCCAAACAACAATACAATACAACCAGCCCACTTTTCAATCCCAATAACCCATTCCTTTCAACGTGAATGACAAAATTTCCAGCAATAAGAACACAACAATAGATATAACGTACAAGAGCAATACACCGACCTCGTCCCTTTTTTCTTTCCAATTCTATGCAATATCACAGCAGGCTAAAGCAGAAGCAACGTCTCCTTCACCAGAGGTTCGTACAGCAGCAACGTGCCTCGTTCTTGGGGTAGTGGGATGAGGCCACGTCGAGCTCCAAGGACGATGGGAATCGATCCAACCGTCCATCCTCAGTTGAGATTTCATAAAAAAACTTGTTTCTCCTTAATGGTGTAAGACTTTTGAGGATTTGAATTTCGAATTTCAGCCTTTCCCCCTAGAAATCGAACCCTAGCTCCCTCTATATAATTTTTTTTACGATTTCAGTATCAGGGGAGGGAAAATTTTTCTTAGGAAGGCAGTAGAAAAACATTGGAAAAGTTTAGAGAGATTTTGGTTGAAGATTTAGGATAAGAAAAGGGGGCAGAAGTTTTTTAGTTGGGGAAAGCAAAAGAGAAGTTGAGGTTTCATATTTAAAGAAGTCGAATACGGTATTCTAGTCTGAAGTTCTTGAAAGGGTCGGTGTTCGAAGTCGATTCGGACATTTGTTTTGAAATTCTCGGAACTCATCTTTGGTGTGAAGTTGATGCGCCTTTAGTTCGTTGTTTGTCCAGTTTGCTGCACCCTATAAGGTAACCCCTGCTTTCAGTTCGTATTTCGGTTATATCCAAAATGCTAGTATGTTAACTATTGAGTTATTCGAATGATAGAAATTTGGTTTGTTTCGATTTTTGTTTGGTTTCAAGTCAAAAGTATAGCTTTTTGTTTAGCCAATCATTTTTTTTTAGTTCATTCCTTTCCCATGNGAAATCCGATCCGAGTCCCGAAACTCCAAATAACTCGAAAAAACACTTTTTAACCAACTATAACTCATAAAAACTCAACTTCTCAAAAACTCAACTTTTTACCAACTTTTCCTCAAACTAACTTTACAACCACAAAACATGGGACTCGGGGCAACTACCGAAAGGGCAAAATAGTCATTTCCACGAAAATACCAAAATGACCTTTCGGGTCATTACACTTCATTCTTTTCAGTTCAAATGGAATGAATGAACAAAGGCGCCAATACATAGAATTATATATCATATTTTACCGTTATCTCGAGTTCTTACATCGTATTCGTGATTGCTTTGTTTCCCTTTTCCAGATTGCATCTCCTTTGTTTCTAGTTTTCTCTTCGATTTATTATGTATCGTTCACCCTCTTTGTCCCCTAAGCTGTCGTATCCTGGAATATGTAGGACACTAGTTTAGCGATTTGGGGGCAGACACGATGCGAAAAAATTGATTTGGTCTCACAGATTGTTGATTTGTGTGAATTTGTATTGTCCCTTCCTGTTATTTAAAAGAATCTGCCCCTTTGTTTGTTAGAGTGTCTTTCCGCAAGCCTCATACAAATTCCTTGCTTATTTTATGATAAGTTGCTAGCATGCATCATTGTGAATGCGTAGCCACCAGCTCGACTTCGCTTATTTATTCATTTTTAAGTATGTTTCTGTGGTTGTTAAGATTAACACATGGCTCCTTCAATATTCTTCTTTTCTTCGCTTAGTTTGGTCAATGTCCTAAAGGTTAAAATCAGTAGCGATTTGATCAACTTGATAAATCATTATTTTCTTTAGGTGGAGCATTTAAGTTAGATTTTCCTTAGCTTGTTGATACAAGGGCCATTTGTAATAATGTAGCCATAATTATTTTATATTTTGATCTTATTTTGTTCCAAGTCTATAATAGTATAAAATTTGTTTATTTTTCTTTTTTTGGAGTACAAGTCCAGTGAACATGCCAACATGAATTAGTTAATCTATGTCATTTTTTATGATTCCACGTCTTATTTCCTTAGCCAAATGTAATCATCTTAGGTGTATGTTTTCATTTGTACATTTGGTTGTCAAATTAATCGATGGTGGTTTGCTCTGTCTCCTTTTTCCTTGATGACCTCTTATTAGATTTTTATTATTATTTTTTTTTTATTTTTTTTACCTTTTGCAAAGCATGCCAAAAAATCGTTTTCATGTATATATTTTTGATATGATAATATTTGGTTGTTTCTCCTTTCCTTCATCTATGTTGTCTTGGGGGGTTTGGGATTTCACTGCCTAGAACGATCTTCGGTTCAAGTCTCCACCATGTTTCGCTTAATATTTCTTGTTTAGAATTGATTACTGTTTGTCAATTGAGTGAAAGCGAAAAATCCGAATTTCTTACTTTAGTTTCCAAATTTTGTCTTTGTTAGAGTCGGATTTGCGAGGTCATTTGCAAGCATGGTCCTTTTTCGGTGGTTAACCTTTCATTATGTGACATGCCGATTTTTTTTTTTTAATTCCAAGGATAAATTCCTATGGCTCCGTTTGCTGCCTATAAGTTTTAATAGTTCTTTAAATAACTTGTCAATATGAGAATATACATGGAATTGGGAATTGACAGAGACTAAAAAAAATATAAATATAAAATTTGATTTGATCATAATTTGCATATTGTTTGCACTTACTAAATTCCCATTTTTGTGTTTGCATGTAAAATCTGTCCGGGTTCTATGGACCCTCTCCTTGCATTTTCCTTTGGGTCATGGAGGCCCAATTCTATTTTCATCCAAGTTAGCCAACTATAAAAGTCGACCAACAAGTACCGAAGCTGAAAGAAGCAACAGATCGAAAAATTGAAGAATTTGGGCTAAAGGTCCACCCTTAATTCAAAAATTGTATTTTGTTATTTTTGGGCCTAAACCCACTTATTTGCTATACTTTTTAGTTCTTAGGACAGGTGCAAGTGGCTCAAATGGGCCGAAAGCCCAAAATGAAGATGGGCCCAAGTATTGGTCCAGGCGGACAGAAAAACCAAACTTGGGCTCGAGTCTCTCTCCCTCTTTATTTTATTGTATTTGCGTGCTTGTTAATATTTGCCGCTAATCTTAAGGTCGAAAGATTCAAATCCCCGAAAGATACCCATTTTGAATTAATCACTTAACTAAGTTATTCGTCTTTACTTGACTTAGAAAATAAACAAACAAATAAATAATTTTACAAAAATACCTCACTTCGATAATATGTCAACATTTCCTTTTTCTCCCTTAGAATGGTACTAAGTAGTTCAATTTTGCAAAGTCAAGCTAAGTTAAAATTGTTTTAGCCAAATGATTAATCATCTGATAACCGCATATTAGCGGGTATTTCGGGTGCCTTCAAACCCTTCCCGAAATGCTAATATGAACCCCGAACCCCTCTTTAAATATTTTCAATCGATTTCCCTGTTTTAATCTTTTGAAAAATAAGTTTTCTTAATTTTTCTTAAAAATTAAGTGGCGACTCTTAAACCAGTCCAAAATATATTTTCTTAATAAAACACTTCCCGATCACGATCCGAATCCTCACCGAAATAGTGTTTCACCCTTTGCCCATTGACAAAAAACGTAAGGTCAGTCTTACCTATAAGTTCAACAACCCCATGTTGTGTCATTCTGACCACTTCAAAAGGACTACTCCACTTCGACCTTAGTTTTCTGGGGAATAACCTTAGTCTAGAGTTAAAGAGTAGTACCTTATCTCCTAGATTGAAGGTAAGAGCTACTATGTGCTTGTCATGCCACCTCTTTGTCTTTTTTTTGTATAGCTTGGCATTCTCATAAGCGTGGGGCCTAAACTGTAGCGACCCTTTCGAAAGGATACTACCACTTAAACAAGAAATCTAATTAAATACTTGCGACATTTAAAAGAGGTTAACTATGGCCATATTGATTTTAATCTAGTAGAGGGATTAGGTTCATAACGAATATTTAGTTAAGGATATACATCTTGTCCATTTAAACATTTATTTAATGTTAAGACTGACATGGCGCGGAATTTAACTTATGACGAAAAAACCCTCCCAGAATAATTTAAGCAAATAACTGACGAGCTTTTTCATGCATATATTATCCTCACACTTAACGATGAGATAACAAGAATATTACCAACTTCCGAGTACCGAAATCAGTCGGTTCATGCTTTACACAAACATTCAAAACTAATAGTATCTTTCGTGTATTACAAGCCTTGGGTTTGCACATCCCAAATGAACAAAACATATAGACATACTTATATTGCAACCCATGGTGACATGATCAAATTAGTCCTCAAAATTTCATGTAAATAAACAACACATAGATCATGTACAAGTCCCATGGTTTATACAAAATATAGATGCCTATATGCAATTATGATATTCCTTAAGGATCTCAAAATCTCCATCTCCAATGGCCAGCTTCACGCATCTTCTCGAACATTCCCTCCGATAGAAACAACTATTGCTAAGCATATAGCTTAGTGGTGCAAAAACTATAGGTTTAGAGCCATCAGATTCACAAAGTTACCTTTCTAAAGTCATGGGCAGCATAATTGAACATAATAAATAAATCAAGCAAACAATATATAAAGAGTATCAAGTTCGATATTTAAAGATCCAAATGTCAAGAACGCTCATAGCACAGTTTTCCAAGAGATTCAACAACAAGGCTTGCCCAATATATACATCATGTCGTCGCACCAAGCACAAGTAGGTATCAAGAAGGGCCGACACCCTGTATCAAGAAGGGTCAAAACCCAATAATCAAGAGAACCAAGAACCATATTAAAAATGACTTTCCAGTTCGTACTTAAAATGGACAACTTCCATTCTTAAGACGAATTAAAAATCCAGAGTCAAGATGGCAAATGATCCGAATCAAGAGGCATGCCAATAGTGACAAATTCACAGCCACAAGAAGAACAAAGTCCCAACAAGAGTGCCAAGTAATCAAACAATCCGTACAAGTGGGCAAGTTACACAAGAGTCTTTAACGTCTTAAAGGATACCAACACGGCAATGCAAAGTGACAAGAGGTAACCAAGGTACCAAGATCAACTTTCAGATATACCAGCATTTAAAAGAGTGCAAGTACAAGTTTATACACAAACCTCAGTGCTTAGCTTAGAAACAGTCCAACACAATTTCAAGAGTTCAAACCGTAGACCAACCAACGTATCAAGGTCCTCAACTTGTTCACGAGTATATACAACCTTAAAATAAAATTAAATAACTTGTTTAATCCCTAGTAGCTCAATAATGTTAATGTAAAACAGGATTATCATCACAAGTAAGCTTAGGCTGTACAAATACGACTATGCTCCCAAAACAGTAATTCTGGCCAACCTAGTACCTCATGTTGCAACTTAGATTTGAAAAGGAAAACGGCAAAACTGGACTGTATATCCTTCATGAAAGATGTAGGTACATCTCTTAAGATTGCAAACAATCAAGAATCACTGCAAATATTTTGTACAAAAATATATCATCGATACACTAAAAGTTGTTCATACATGATTTCGAAATCCGAAATCTGGACATAACTTGTCCTATGTTGCATCCCATATTTCGAATCCATAACAGCTAAATTAGAGTTTTACATAAACATAAGAATTGTAGGTATACGAATTAGCTCTCCAAAACATATTTATTCACTGAAATATGAGTTCTAGAGAACGAGATATTCCAAAAGTACTAAACACTACTTAGCTCAAAAACAGATTTCAACTACTCACCAAAGAGAAGGGTGTATCTCGAATTCCAGCCAAAAGGACCAAGTTTTTCTCTTGTGATTTTGAGAGCAGTATTGTTAGAGAGAGTTCACCAGGTTTCTTAGTGATAAGGAACACGAATTTCACTATAGAGGAGGTGTAAACATATAGTCTCAATAGTGATGTTTACCATATGCACAGCTGCCTCCAAAAGGTGAATGCCCAAAAAAAGGTTGGCTGCCCAAAATGCATACATATATACCTATATGTATAACCCTCACCTTCGTTTCAAGTTATACATATTTCCAACTAGAATATTACGCAAATACCCCAATACAATACCTTAAATTACGATCACAATTTATGTTAAGCAAGTTTGTAAATATCACAACATTTCTAGTTCCCAAAATGAGAGTAAAACATACAGTAGTGATTAAACAATGGTGTATCGACATGCGAATGTTGGTCTAGTATTTAGGGGTGTTACATAAACTCCTCAAGTTCATGCAGTTGATTCACTCTCTTTTTACCGGCTAGCTTGAGGTCTAAGTTCAGTTTCTTGATTGCCCAATATGCTTGATGTTATAATTCTGCCGTAAGGTGACATGTTTTCCCAAATACTATGTGATAGGGAGAAGTCCCTATTGGTGTCTTACATGCAGTCCTATATGCCCATAACGCATCATCTAATTTCTCAAACCAATCTTTCCTTTGCGCATTCACCGTTTTCTGCAAAATTTGCTTCACCTCTATATTTGAAACCTCCACTTGGCCACTCGTTTGAGGATGGTAAGCTATAGAAACCTTATGAAGAATACCATGTTATCTCCTGTATTCAAGTTAGTCAAAAATACAAATACATAAAAAGATAAAATAGACAGAATGATTTTTAATCCGAGTCCACAGAAACCACTATGTTTCCTTAAGAAATTTAATCTCCTCATTGTACCCGAGGTTGCAGATTAATACCTCCCAAGATAAAACGAATTAACCTGTTAAAGAAGTAGTGGTACCTTAAACATCAATAACTTCAGCGAACGCAAAAACAACAACAAGAGCATACATAGACTCAGTCGATCAATAATTTTGATTATGTAAGAAAATGTACGCAGAGAAGAAAAATTTGCAGTGTTTGAAAAATGGAAAAAAACCTCTTATTTAAAGCCATTTACAGCAACGAACACATCTATTCAAACCCTTTTTTTCCAGAACTTTGTATTTTTTGGGAAAAGTAACGACTTTTCGGAAGGAACAAATCCTTTCAAACGAATTTACCGTTACGCGCGAATTTCAATTAATTCATTGTGCCAAATTAAATCTGTTGTTTAACTAACATTCTGAATTAATTTATAAGAGAAAAGAAAATGAATTAACAAGATTGATTAAATAAATTTTGTCCAAAATTATTATCAATCAATCACATCATTTGCCAAATCCAAATCCAAATCCGAAGCCGAAGCCGAAGCAACGGCCGAGTGAGTGACGACGACGGCGCGAGGGGGAATCTTCTTTTAAATCCTTTAAGAACTAAATGAAGTGTTTCCTAATATAAGGACAACAATTTCCTTTCTTCTACCAATATGGTAAAAATGATTTTTCATTTGCACTTTGCAATGACTTTTGATTTTTCCCTCCAAAATTGGTTCCCCCACTTTCATTGGTTCCTCCACTTTCCATTTTCTCTTTTTATTTCTCGTTCACACCTTGTTAAATCCAACAATCCCCCACATGAATGGGGAATGGCTATAGTTAAAACATATGCATGAAACTTGTGTCTTGTAAGTAAGGGTTAATCGGATCTGGATAAATAGGTTTCCCTTTAAACTTTTCGTAGTGAACATATATCGGATATACTTGGTCAATCGGTAGATTTGATATCTTTGAACCATCGAGCTTTGGTATATACCTAGACAACATAAGTTACACAATCAACCCTTGAACTGTTTTTTTGGTTCTCATTGTTTTGTTCGTTTCACCCATTAACACATCTCGGTTAATAAGTGCTTAGAGAACTGGCCTTACCGAATTCTCCTTGAAGAGGCTTACACTTCACACCTACATAGGTAGTTTCTAACTGTGTTATCCCGTAGATACACTATTTGATATACCCTATATCAAACTTAGAAACCATTAAAAAGTTCTTATGCCTTTATCCTAGTTATTGAACACTGTCTCATCATGAGAATGGACCATAAAATAAGTTTTGACAATGCTGAACCGTCATTTATGACTTTGTTTGATCTCCTTGAACCTAGATCTTGGGATCTCCAGTCTTTTAGGTAGAGTTACCGCCACGATGACTTGTTCTCATCCATAGTCCCATTCCCATTGATGATCTCTCAACTTCCTCTCTTGTTAGGCCTTTTGTAAGTGGATCCGACACATTATCTTTTGACTTTACATAGTCAATTGTGATAATTCCACTAGAGAGTAGTTGTCTAACAGAGTTATGTCTTCGTCTTATGTGACGAGACTTCCCGTTATACATAATGCTTCCAGCCCTTCCTATTGCAGCTTGACTATCGCAGTGTATGCATATAGAGGCCATTGGTTTGGGCAAAATGGAATATCTTCTAAGAAATTTCGGAGCCATTCAGCTTCTTCACCAGCCTTGTCTTAAGCGATGAATTCAGACTCTATTGTAGAGCGAGTTATACATGTTTGTTTGAATGATTTCCAAGATATTGCTCCTCCACTAATAGTAAAAACATATTCACTTGTGGATTTCGTTTCACTTGACCCAGTAATCCAATTTGCGTCACTATATCCTTCAAGAATTGCTGGATATTTGTTGTAATGCAAAACATAGTTTTGAGTGTCTTCTAAGTACCCCAGAACTCTCTTCATTGCCAACCAATGATTTTGATTGGGATTACTTGTGTATCGACTCAGTTTACTTATATTACTTATAGCGCAGGCTATGTCTGGTCGAGTACAATTCATGACATACATCAAACTTCCCAATACTCTGGCATAATCCAATTGAGACTGACTTTCACATTTATTCTTAGCAAGATTAAGGTTCACATCAATTGGGGTCTTTGCCTTTTTGAAATTCAAATACTTGAACTTTTCAAGTACTTTTTGAATATAATGAGATTGAGACAATGCTAGACCGTTAGGAGTTCTGTTAATCTTAATTCCCAATATCAAATCGGCTACTCCTAGATCTTTCATATAAAACTTTCTTGCGAGCATACGCTTAGTAGCTTTTACATTGGTAATGTCCTTGCTCATTATCAGCATGTCATCTACATATAGGCATATAATGACTTCTTGATTCGGAGTGTCTTTAATATAAACACATTTATCACATTCATTGATCTTAAATCCATTTGACAACATAGTTTGATCAAACTTTGTATGCCATTGTTTCGGTGCTTTTTTTAGTCCATAAAGTGGCTTAGCAAGTTTGCATACTTTGTTTTCTTTACCGGGAACTACGAAGCGCTCAGGCTGTTCCATGTAAATCTCTTCCTCCAGCTCTCCATTTAAGAAGGCGGTTTTAACATCCATTTGATGGATTTCAAGACGGTATACTGTAGCTAGGGCAATTAACATCCGAATTGATGTAATCCTAGTCATTGGCGAGTATGTGTCAAAATAATCAAGACCTTGTTTCTATCTAAGGCCTTTGACAACAAGTCTTGCTTTATATTTGTCAATAGTTCTATCATCTTTCATCTAATTTTTGAAGATCCACTTTGAACCCAAGGGTTTGCTTCCTAGAGGAAGATCAACCAACTCCCAAGTATGATTGCTTAAGATTGATTCAATCTCACTATTGACAGCCTTCTTCCAAGAGGTTGAGTCACTAGATAACATTGCTTCCTTGAATGTTTGAGGCTCACTTTCAAGAAGGAATGTTACAAAATCAGATCCAAATGAAGTAGCTGTCCTTTGACATTTACTGTGCCTTGCACTCTATTAATTGGTTTCATTTTCTTTTGGTTCTACTTGGGTTGTTTAGACCCCCCGCTAGATGACTCATGTCTAGTTTAATACGGAAAGATATGTTCAAAAAATTCAGCATTATCTGATTCCATTACCGTATTATCATGAATATCTGGATGTTTGGACTTATGGACCAAAAATTGACATGCCTCACTATTTGTGGCATATCCAATGAATACACAATCAACAGTCTTAGGCCCTATTTCACCCTCTTAGGTATAGGAACCTGGACTTTGGCTAGACACTCCCACATTTTGAAATATTTCAAGTTGGGTTTTCTACCTTTCCATTTCTCATATGGAATAGCATGTGTCTTCGTGTGAGGCACTCTATTGAGTATTTGATTTGCTGTAAGGATAGCTTTCCCCCACAAGTTTTGTGGTAAACCTGAACTTATAAGTAAGACATTCATCATTTCCTTTAAAGTTCAGTTTTTCCTTTCTGCAATTCCATTAGATTGAGGAGAGTAAGGTGCAGTAGTTTGATGGATGATTGCATTTTCCAAACATATTTCTACATATGGAGATTCATATTCTCCACCTTTATCACTTCTAATCATTTTGATCTTTCTATTCAACTAATTTGCAACTTCAGTTTTATATTGCCTAAATGCATCTATTGATTCATTCTTACCATTTAGCAAATAGACATAACAATATCTAGTGCAATCGTCAATAAAAGTTATGAAATACTTTTTCCCACCACGTGTTGGTGTTGCCTTCATGTCACAAATGTCCGTGCGAATCAGTTCTAAGGGATATGAATTCCTTTCAACAGACTTATAAGGATGCCTAACATACTTAGATTCAACGCAAACTTGACATTTTGATTTATTGCACTCAAATTTAGGCAAAAGATTTAAGTTAATCAATATTCGGAAGGTTTTGTTATTAATGTGTCCCAACCATTCATGCCATAAACATTTAGACTCAAGCAAGTAAGAAGAAGTAGAATCTTTATTCATATCAACTGCAATTACATTGAGTTTAAAGAGGCCCTCAATGAGGTAACCTTTTCCTACATACATTTCATTCTTACTCACTACAACTTTGTCAGAAACAAACACACATTTGGATCCGTTCTTAGTCAGGACTGGTATAGAAACTAAGTTCTTTGACAGTTCTAGAACATACGAGACCCTGTTCAAAGTCACCACCTTGCCTAATGTCATCATTAAGAGGACCTTGCCTATTCCTTCCACCTTTGCAACAATGGAGTTTACCATAAACAACTTCTCATCTGCTGGTGCTGGAGTGTATGACGCAAATAATTCTTTGTTGGCACAAACATGGCATGAGGCAGAATCTATCCAGCATTCTTTCGGATTTCCAACCAAGTTGCATTCTGAAAGCATTGCACAGAGATCGTCTATCTCTCCTTCGGATTCAGCAAAATTTGCTTGATCCTTCTTCTTATCTTTCTTGGGACCCCGATATTCAGTAGCCTTATGACCACGTTTGCCACAATTGAAACAGCTTCTATTGAATTTCTTCTTAGGAGGATTGCTCTTTGGACCAGATACTTTCTTTCTTTTCTTTGATTTTGTGGGATCTTGTTCAACAATATTTACTCCAGATATTGCTGAATTACCACTTTACCTCTTTTCTGCGGCCTTGTTATCCTCTTCGATTCTCAGCCTTACCATGAGATCTTCAACAGTCATCTCCTTGAGTTTATGTTTCAAGTATTTTTTGAAGTCCTTCCATAATGGAGGTAACTTCTCAATAATGACAGCCACTTGAAAAGCATAATTCCCAACCAATCCTACATTCAAGATTATGTCAGTATTAAGAATAAACTTAACATGTTTAACATAGGTATTAAATAAAATTATACCTTCAGCAAGGAGATCAAGGATAATGACCTGCAATTCTTGAACTTGGGTGAAGATGATGTTACTGTCTATCATCTTATAGCCCAGAAATTTTGGCACAACGAACTTCTTCAATCCGGCATCTTCTGTTTTGTACTTCTTTTCTAAAGCATCCCAGAGTTCTTTTGAGGTTTTGACATTACTGTACATATTGTACAAATCATCCAGCAGGCCACTCAGAATATAATTTTTACACAAAAAATCAGAATGTGTCCATGCTTCTATTACCAAGAATCTTTCTTCAGGCGGAGTTTCATCCGACATAACATGAACGTTCTCATTAATGAACCTCTGCAGACTCAAAGTAGTCAGATAGAAGAACATCTTTTGCTGCCATCTTTTTAAATCGACTCTACAAAACTTTGCAGGTTTTTCAACCGGTGCAAGGGCAGCAATTGAACGATTGTGTGCAATCGATGTTGTTGCAGCATTTACTGTTTCAGCATTTACTTGACTTGAATTACTCATTTTTCTATCACAAATAGCAGAAGATTTTGGTATGTGAAATACTAATAGTAAGGAATAAATTCTTACACAGACTGTTTCTGATTTAACGATAAAGTTTCTATGTTCTTTTAATCGTTAATTGAATGAATTTTAAAAATTCAAAGAGAGTAGAAAACCATAAAGATTTTAATCTCCAGAAACCTTAAATACAGAAACTTTAAATTTCTTAAGATTGTCATCTCTTGTATTCAGGTTAGTTAAAAATACAGAAACAGAAAAAGATGAAATAGACAGAATGATTTTTAATTCGAGTCCACAGAAACCACTGTGTTTCCTTAAGAAATTTAATCCCCTCACTGTACCTGAGGTTGTAGATTAATTCCTCCCAAGATAAAATGGATTAACTTGTTAAAGAAGTAGCGGTACCTCAAACTTCAATAACTTCAGTGAACGCAAGAACAACAACAAGAGCACACACAGACTCAGTCGATCGACAATTTTGATTATGTAAGAAAATGTATGCAGAGAGGAAAAATTTGCAATTTGAAAAATGGAAAAAGACCTCTTATTTATAGCCATTTACAGCAAGGAATACGTCTGTTCAGAAAAATCTTTTCAAACCCATCTTTTCCAGAACGTTGTGTCTTTTGGGAAAAGTAACGACTTTTCGGAAGGAACACATATTTTCAAACGAATTTACCATTACGCATGAATTTCAAATAATTTGTTGCGCCAAATTAATTCTGTTATTTAACTAACATTATGAATTAATTTATAAGAGAACAGAAAATGAATAAACAAGATTGATTAAATAAATTTCGTCCAAAAATATTATCAATCAAACACATCATTTTCCAAATCCAAATCCAAAGCCGAAGTCGAGGCCGAGGCCGAGCGAGCGACGAAGACAGCGTGAGGGGGCATCTTCTTCTTAACCCTGTAAGAACTAAAGGAAGTGTTTCCTAATATAAGGACAAGAATGGTTCATCCCAGATATAGAACTTGGCATCATGATTGAACTTTTTCTTTTGTTGGGTGGTTTCACCCGGAGGATAATCGCCACTTACTGTCAAATTCACAATGTCTGCATACCATGGCACTTGAGAGATATCTAATGCCATCAATTGTTCATCCGAAAACTCTTCCCGCATTTGCACACCTTCATTCACATGTGAAAAATCCTTCAACCTAGATAAGTGATCTACTATTTGATTCTCAGTACCTTTCCTATCTTTGATCTCAAGGTCAAAATCTTGGAGAAGCAATATCCATTGAATCAGTCTTAGTTTATCGTCTTTCTTGTTGAATAGGTACCTAATAGTTGCATGGTCATTAAAAGCAATCACTTTAGTACCTACCAAATACGATCTGAACTTGTCGAAGGCGAACATTAGAATTGGCATCTCCTTCTTAGTCACTGTGTAATTAGCTTGTGTAGAGTCAAAGGTCTTGCTTGCATAATAGATTGAGTGGAACACTTTATTCTTTCTTTGTCCTAACACTACACCCACTGCTACGTTGCTTGCATCACACATGAGTTCAAATGGTAATCCCCAATCAGGAGCAATTAAGATGGGAGCCTCAATTAAGTTCCTTTTCAACATCTCAAAAGCTTTCAAACACATCTCATCAGAGTCAAACTTCACCTCCTTCTCCAAAAGACTACACATAGGTCTGGCAATCTTGGAAAAATCCTTGATGAATCGCCTATAAAAACCTGCATGACTAACAAAACTATGCACACCTTTTACAGAAATGGGAGGGGGCAATTTCTCAATAACTTCTCCCTTAGCCTTATCAACCTCTAGACCAGATTTAGACACCTTGTGTCCCCAACACTATCACCTCTCTTACCAAAAAGTGATGTTTTTCTTTAGTTTAGAACTAAGTTAGTGTCTTCACATCTAGCAAGTACTTTATCAAGATTTCGGAGACATTCCTCGAAAGACTCCCCAAGGACGGAAAAATCATCCATGAACACCTCAACAAAGTCTTCCACCATATCACAAAAAATGGCCATCATACACCTTTGTAAAGTCGTCAGTGCATTGCAAAGTCCGAATGACATGCATTTGAAAGGATATGTGCCATAAGGACAAGTGAACGTGGTCTTGTCCCGATCCTCGGGTGCAATTAAGATCTGGTTGTAACCGAACTATCAATCTAAGAAACAATAGTACTCCTGCCCTGCTAGTCAGTCAAGAATTTGATCAATGAAGGGAACGGGGTAGTGATCTTTCCGGGTAGTATCATTTAGTATTAGGTAATCCATGCACATTCTCCACCCGGTCACTATTCTAGTAGGAATCAATTCATTCTTTTCATTCCTTACCACTGTCATACCTCCCTTCTTGGGAAAACATTGTACCGGACTTACCCACTTACTATCAGAGATTGGGTACACAATTTCAACATCTAGCCACTTTATTACTTCCTTTCTTACCACTTCTTTCATCACAGTCTTCCATGTAAATTATGTGCATGCATAATGCCGAACTAATCCCATGAATATCAACCATCTGCCATCCAATTGCTTTTAGCATCCGCTTTAAGATCATCAATGTCGCATCAACCTATAAGTCAGAAAATTCTGCAGAAAGTATAACAGGCAAAGTCTCATTAGTACCCAAATAAGCATACCTTAGGTGTGCCGGCATAGTTTTTAGTTTCAACGTAGGGGCTTCTTCTTTTGATGGCTTTGGTGGGGGCCCCAACTCGCGATCTAGTGACTCCACTTGATTCCTACCAGTGTCTACTAGTGCTAGATTTAAGCATGATTCAATCTCTTAAGCTTCAATGTCTCACTCTATATCATGACCCGCTAACACTCTTTCTAAAGGATCTTCGGGCACAACTACTTGTGATTCTACTATGCGATCAACCACAGTAATAGCAGACAACTCTTCATAAATAGAAGGTAATTTTAAAGCACGGTAAACATCAATTACTTCAACCTTATCATGTGCCTTGATAGTTAGTTGACCAGCTGCTACATCAATCAATGCCCTACCGACGGCCAAGAAAGGTCGTCCCAAAATGAATGGAACTTCAGAATCGAGTTCAAAGTCTAAGACCACAAAATCTATCAGAAAAATCAATGAACCTTCTTGTACTAACACATCTTCTACCACCCCCTCTGGCCTAGCAATGGATCTATCAGTGAGTTGGAGAATAACAATGGTTTGTTTTGGACTACCTAACCTAAGCTTTTGATACAAAGACAAGGGCATCAAATTTATACTTTCCCCTAAATCACACAACCCCCGAGCATGAACACTTTGCTCAATTGTAATCTGCACAGTAAAACTACCCGGATCTTTTAACTTTTTGGGCAGTCTATTTTGGATCCTTGAGTTGCACTCCTCAATAAGTGCTACAGTTTCATATTCAGTGAGCCTCCTCTTGCTCGCCATAATGTCCTTTACCTATTTAGCATACTTTGGGATACCCTGCAAAATGTCAACCAAAAGGTAGATTAATGTGAACCTGTTTAAGGAGAGAGAGAAACTTACCGAAGCATTCATCTTCATTCTTCTTCGTTAGCCTTTGTGGAAATGGAGTTGGTAATTTCTTTTGAGGAATGGGTACCTCAACATTAGAGCTTTATACTACTTCTTCCACCTATTCGAACATTTGTTCAGCGATTTTTGAATTAACTTTGTCCAGCATGTCCGTACATTCCGTATGTGAATTCACATTGCGCTCCTCTTGTTTTGCATTCTCCACTTCATTGCCCCTACCAACATCACAAATAACAGAAGAATCATAATAGGGATTCGGGGGAAAGGAATAAGATTTAGGACAATCATTCCAATGAATATATTAAAAACCACATATATCACAAAAAGGACATTCATCAACCAACCACGATTTATCCCATTCATCCATATCAATAAATGCCAAAAACTTGTTGCTCCCCAATATGCATTCATCAACCAACCACGATTTATCCCATTCATCCATATCAATAAATACCAAAATCTTGTTGCTCCCCAATATACACGCAAGTGTACGTGGTCGCGCAAGTAATATAGATTCTTAAAGAAATAAGTTATCATTCCCAAGGGATTTATGATCAACTTATATTCACTTAATTCTACAACTAAAAGTAAAAAGTAACATTTTCAAGAGTTGATGATATATTGTTTATCTACTAATAATTATGCACTAATTGAAAGTAACTAATTGTGAACGACTTTGATATAATGTTTCAAGAAAGTTAAAATCAATTCTAGGGTTGCAGCATATAAAGAATATCATGTATCATATTATTGGCTTAGAACTAATTTTAGTTGTCAAGTTACTGGTTTATAGGGTTGATGATATGATCCGGGTTATACGCCTCTCGTCGCCTACCCCAGTTAGCTATCTAACTACATCTTTGAGCGGAGATAAATAAATTAACTGATGAGCATTTATATTTCATTCTATTTCATAACCAAGCAAGGTGTTTGTCTGGGCGTCACTCCTGAACACTAATTACCTCAATTTAATGGGTGGACCAAGCTCTCTATATTCTCTGGTCTATGTAACCTCTCCTCTCCCTATTTTAAGATTAGACAATATATTTATGTTATGGTGCGCAAGCATAAAATACTAAAACAAGAATATAGAAGTAACTTGTAGTGACAACGGAAAATTAATTCAACAACCTCAAATAATCAACAATCAATTCGTAGCTACAGCCCCAGAACTAAGGCGTTTGGCTACTCATGCTATAAGAAAACAAGAAAATATAATAGTTCATGCAATTTCTGGAAAGTAGAAGAGTTACGGATTCAAAACCTAGTACAAACTTTAATTCTTGCTCTTGAACACTAAATCAAAAAGTTGACCCTCAGAATGGAGCCCTAGGAGTCTATTTATAAGAGTTAGAAATGTTGGAGTCAAATCCCACTATAATTAGGAATCCTATTTAATGATTTTTTAGTTGGAAAAGTCGGCATTTCCTTGGCATGTCGCACCTGCCATCGCGCCACAAAGGTGGCTACATTCTTGAAGTCCTGGCACGTCGCGCCCAGCAGCGCACCCCAAACATGTCCCAGTCCGGCATCCTTTGGCGCGTCGCGCCCAGCAGCGTGCCCCAAAAATTCCCTAGTCCGGCATCCTCTGGCGTGGCACGCCTCTCAGTGCGCCCAGCACTGTTGATTTTTCCCTTAGTGGTTTTCTTGCTCATTTTTTCTCCCTCTTTCTTCACTCCAACTCCAATTTCATCGAGAGTTCCTGAAACATCTAATATGTGTGAGTACATAATCATCACAAGTTACACCAAAAATCAAGCTAACAATTAAAGATAATTCTTCAATTTAATCAATTCATGGGCAATATTGACAACTTAGGCATTTGACTATTGCCTGCTACCTATTTGATTGGGTGTTTGTTTGAAATCTTGTTCTCCACCCCATCTCCATATGAATGAACAGTTATTTTTTGCCCTTGATGTTAGTCTCCTGGGCAATAAAATATTTTTTGTTTAGAGCCAATAGAGTGAAATTTGTTGGATAAACAGTTAAAATTTGAAAGAGTAAGTAAGGGAATAAATTTATTATAAGATATAGATGAAAAAAAAGGAATAATGAGTATTTGAAAGTGAAATGAAGTATCAAAAAGGTGTTTCCATGAGTTTGGAATTTTTGGCCTATTTGATTTACTTTGTACATATCTTTATATATATATATGTGTGTAGATTTCAATGTTTTGTAATTTGTGTGGAGCATTGTGTTGTGTTTGGCATCTACTTTATTTTCTCAAACAGCCAGCAGTCTTGCAGAATTATTCTTGCTACCTTATGAGGGCCGGTGAAGGGATATCCTTAGAATGGTATGTTTTACCCCAAATACATATTAAGAATCTAGTGTCAGCGAGGAACTTGGAGCTATTTATTCAAGCTTATTGTCATCCTTATTTTTGGACTACCAGACTGCCACAATTCTTATTAAGAATGTTGATTAGGACTTTGCTCATTGTGCTGCTTTTTTTTGTCTTATAAGTAGTTTATTGTCAATACACATTACTTGAGTGATAACCAATTCTAAGGTACTTAAGATTCAAGATGGTATTCTCTTGGCTGCTGACATTGGAGGTTAGCTTCTATATCATAGATTTGGCCCCAATTAGTGCTCCTCTTTTTTTTTTCTCTCAAGAAAGTATATGTTACATGATTTCTTGACCAAAAAAAAAGGATAGAGCATTGAAAGACCCTCCTAAAGAAATTCTCTTATGATATTTTAATATCATCAGCTGTTAAATGCTCTCTCTGTCCCAAAATAGTATTAAATTGGATTAAATTTTTTTAAAATAAAAATTTAGATATTGAAAATCTATATAGGAAGTACTACAAGTTGTAATTGTTTTCATATTAATATGGTGAAAGAGTTCACATTAAAATGTTGGTCAAAGTTCATATAGTTTGACTCTCAAAAGCAAAATGTGACAAGTATTTTGGGACAAAGAGAGTAATAACTAATTAACTCATGGTAAGAAGTTGTAGTAGTGCAACCTTGGAAGGAAAGAGTTCTTTTTCCAAATTCTGAACTTTGGATTTAATAATGGTTGAAAGCGTTACCTCCATAAACATGTTATTTAGAATATGGAGAATGGACAAGTGTCCTACTCGTGCATGATATTTGTTTTTCCAGATTGATCTTATACTTGTTGGCAGTATATGTTCTTTCCGGTGTGCCTCCAAAGGTTCTAAAATTCTTTATGTTGTTCTAGTCCATGTCAGAACATATGACTATGAGATAGTAATTTGGGAAAACCCTTTTGGGGCTTCTAGTAGACATTATTCGCGTTCTATTTCATCTCACCTTTCTTCTTCTAATATCTTTTTTTTCCTTTGTTTTTTCTTATTTCAATTAATAGGGGGGCATATATTACATTAATTCATTAAGTGAGTGTTGGTTTGTATCTCTTGACAACCAAATTAATTTCATTTACTAGTGAAGTACTTTCCCCAACTAATATTTGAGTTTGGCTCATTGTGCTTCCCTTTAATGATATCGTTGCTAGTTTTGTTTATTGCATTAGGGTATTATTGTAGAGTTGGGGAATTTGTATGATAACCCCAACTAATTTGCGAGTAAGACATAGTTGATTGATATCATAACTTGCACTTTACACTGTAAATAGCTATATCTACTAACTATGCAAATATTCCGCACAATGTTTTTTTATATATGAACTGATGCTTTATTGAATCTACACTATTTTTTATTATTAAGTGTTATGCTTGCTTCATTTTTCTTCTTCTATTTTTACTTGGATGCACTTGAGCCGTGGGTCTTTCGAAAACATTCTCTACCTCCACCAGGTATTGGTAAAATTTGTGTACATTCTATCCTCTCTAGACCTCATTTGTGTATATTCTACCCTCTCTAGACGTCACTCACTGGGTTTCACTAGGTATGTTGTTGCTAGGAGATATTTGATGTTCTTGAAAAAATATTGACCAAACTCAAGGCCACTATTGCAGAACTTGGAGTGCAGGATCTAGTTAGCCTGGGTAATTTACATGTTCTTTTTTCTTTACTGAATAGAAATTTTTTTCATAAATTAATTAAAGTTGAGGTACAAGCATATATGGGATATACTTGAATACGCTTCAAGAAAAAAGATTTGTGTATTAAACATTTTTCGCATTTATGATGGTATTCTGAATTGTTTTTTTCTTTTTTAAGATGCAGATTCTATTGAAACCAAGAAAGTTCATGGAAAGAAAGAAAGGTCTTGCGAAATGAAGTAGTCTATGGAAAAAATTATATGAGACATGCAATTGGTAAAGGGAGGTGTGTTAATGCAGTTTCATCAACAAATCTATAAAGTTGGGAATAACATCTCAAAGTTTTGATTTGATCAAAACAAGTGAAGCTCATAAGATAGGAGAAAGACATAGTGGTTAAATTACATTGTATTATATTGTTCAGCATACTCACATCTTTGTAATAAATTGACTACATTTGTGACAAAACATTTGTATTAGAATTGTCTTTTCATTAACAATAAAATCTATTTCTAACCACAAATTATATATGAATTATATCATAACTGTAATTGTGACTAATTATGATAATTTTTAGTGACAATTTTATTGTGTCAATAAAATATTTGTTTTGGTGACGGCATGATAGATTTTAACTACAAAATTATAAGTCACAAAATTGTCACTATTTTACACACTTGGGGACAAAATATCTTTTCGTATATAAAAGAAACGTCTTTAGTGAAGAAACTACTTTTGTTTGACTACGAAACACATATAACTTTAGAGAAAATTGATGGTTCCACTAATTAAAGTAATGATTTAGTGACAAGTTACTTTTGTCGATATTAATAAAAAGCATGAACTAAAATGGGTGAGATTTCCAGAACTTTAAGAAAAAATATAAACTTCGCTACACTATCGCAATAGGAAAATCAAATAGGCTAAAACTTATTGAAAAGATGATTAAACTTAATTGAGAGGAAGAATATTGAAAAAGATCCAACTGAACTTGGGGAAGAAGATTGAAAAATATTCAACTGAACTTGGGGAAGAAGATTGATAAAAAAAAGACACACTCCACTTCATTTTTTAGGAACGATTATAGGATCTCACTTTTCTTGTTTTTCAATAATGGAAGATGGATGTTTTGTTGGAGAATGATCAGTTTTATGGAGGTTGATGATTTTGATAAAGCAGGTTCATGGAAGACGAAGAGTTCTCTTAGAACATTCTGAGGTTTTCTCGAAAATGTTTACCCAATATTTTAAAATAGTTTTTTAGTGGAACATTTACAAAATAACAGAATTACAAGATTACAATTGAATAATAAAATGAAGAAATAAAAATCTCTTCTGGCTAAGGCGCGGATAACTAGCTCTCTTTAAGGAAATTCAAGCCCACTGCAACAAATGTTTTTCACAGGTCCAACAATAGTCCTTTCTTGACTTGTCCCCTCTAGGATACAACAACCTAATCACAAAATATAACTCAAAAAACTCTAGACAACAGTTGAGTCCAAAGCTCCCAAAAAAAAAACACCTCCCTTGAACTAATAAGTACTCTCTTTTTGACAAACTTTATGCACTATATATTTTCTTGCGTATAAAACAAATGAAGACTACCACTATTTATAGTTTAGGAAATCTTTCTACCAATTGATAGGAAGATAATGGTGTAGTAAATAGAAAAGAAAAAAGGCCTAGGAGTTACATTGGTTACAAGGAATAATGGAGAAGTAATAGTGAAGGGCAACAAATGAACTAACGTGAAGATGTTAATATATGACCATTGCCAACGTTCCTTTGCCAACATTCACTGCAAAGTTCACGAAGTAATATGCTATAATGCCTCTTGTCATTAATTGACAATTGAGTAATTAGGCACCAATGCTATACATTGCAACAAAGCTGCTAGTTACTCCAACAATAAAAAAGAAATAATTAAAGTGGCAATTCAAAAAGGTAAAATAATATAATATTAAAATGCCTACACTAACAATCCCCCTCTCATTTAAATATTAGACAAGAGATTATATCAGTTGAAGGAAGACTACTATGCATAATGAAGGTGTGATCTTCATTGAACCTTCACTTAGTGAAACAATAATTTTTACTCCAGGATCGTAGTGGTCTCAGACTTGAACTATCACTGCATTGTGGAAATAAAATATCACTAGTCACACACAATAATTAAGGTGTTGACATGAGCTTCAAAATCCAGCACGTTGCGGCCTGTGCTATCGCAGTTTCATGAGTGCTTTTGAGAATAAGCTCAATTCTCATAGGAAGCGTCCTACTTCCACACTCACATAGGTGAAATCTGTCGAGAGCGCTCCTGTAAGTTTTGCATTCCACCAATACGGACTACAAATTTTCATTAAGAGTTTTCTAAACTCAACCTTCATAAATTACTACAGGAAACAATGCACTCACATAATAGGGAGATAATAAAAAATAGTGCATTTTTCACAACAAGTCATCATATGATTAGTTTTTCCCTTTGAACCTGGTTATAGGATCTCTAGTCCCCAGGTTAGGTTTCCTTATATATGACTCAAGGATCTATAGGCTTCAATCTCATCCCCCTAGATGTGCTTCAGACCATTTCTCTCGTTAAGGTCTTAGTAGGAGGATCTGCAAGATTATCACAAGATTTGACATAGTCAACATTAATGATACCATTTGTCAAATATGATCTTACATTATTGTGTTTCCTCCTTACAGATCTGGATTTACCGTTGTAATGACAGTTTTAAACTCTACCAATCACAGCGGTGCTATCACAATGAATTAAAATGGGAGAAATTGATTTTTCAAAATAAGGTATTTGAAATAATAAATCTCTTAATCAATTTGCTTCTTCACTAGCTGAAGCAAAAGAAATTAGTTCAATTTCCATGGTAGAGTTAGCAATTATAGTTTGCTTTTTTTATCTCCAACAAATATCACCACCACTTAAAGTAAAGACATAACTAGTGGGTAGAACAGGAATCACCTGATAAAGTGTGTCAATCTACATCAGAAAACCCTTCAAGTACACAACAAGATATTTTTTATAGAACAAACCACATTTTTTGTTCGAAATAAATATCTCATAGCTCTAGTTATAACATGTTAATGTTCATTACCTAGCTTGCTTGTAAACCTACCAAGTACTCCTACTCCATATGCAATGTCAGGCCTAGTGCAATCAGTCATATTTCTCAAACTTCCAATTATGATAGCATATTCCTATTGATTTATCACATCATTTTCACTTTCAACAGGAAATAAGTGAACACTTTAATCAAAAAGAGTTACAACATGCTTGCAATCAAGAAAGTTATATTTTTAAAAAAATTTCTCACCATAATGTGACTAGTCAAGGAAATTCCCTCACATTTTCTTGTTATTTTTATTCCAAGAATATAATTTGTCTCAACAAAATCTTTCATATCAATTTGGCTTCTAAGAATATTTTTAGCTTCATGAATAACATTTATGTTAGAGCCAAAGATCAATAAATCATCAACATATAGTCAAATAATCACATATGAATTATTTCAAGACTTATGATATATGCAACTTATGACACTGATTTGTTTTAAAACCATTTTGAATCATGCAGGAATCAAACTTTTCATGTCATTGATTTTGTCTCTGTTTCAAGCCATATAGGGATTTAGTAAGTTTATATACTTTACTTTCTTGGCCTGCTTTTATAAAATATTCAGGTTGATCGATATAAATTTCCTCATTTAGGTCTCCATTTTAAAAAATAGTTTTTACATTCATTTGATGAATTTGCAAATAAAAAATATGCAGTCATAGCAATTAAAAATCTTATAGATGTATTTCTTGTTACTTGTGAAAAAATATCAAAAAATTCTAGGCCTTCTAGTTGTTTAAAACCTTTTGCAACTACTCTAGCCTTATATTTATCAATAGATCCATCGGGTTTATCTTTTTTTCTTAAGACCCATTTGCAACTAATTGTTTTTCAACCCGGTGGTAAATCAACTTATTTCCAAGTTTTATTTGAAATCATTAATTCCATTTTATCATTTACAACTTCTTTCCAAAAAAACAATATCATGTGAAGATAATGCTTCTTTCAAAGTGAGAGGGTCATCTCCAACATTAAATACATAAAAATCAGGACCAAAATCTTTTTCTACTCTAGCTCTTTTACTTCTTCTTAACTCAAAATCATCAATTTCTTTATTTTTTAAAGTAGAAGTAGAAGAACTAGTTGGTGACAAAAAAATTTGTTTAATTCTTTGACCCCTACTATTTTTAGAATCAAAAGGGAATTTATTTTCATGAAAAATAGCATCACCTGAATCAATTATAACATTATCTTCAAGATTAAAAAAATCTATTGTACTATTAAAAGCATAACCAAGTAAAGCAAAAGTAGTCTCTTTCTTACCCAACTTTGTAATCTTGGGATCCATTAACCTCACAAAGGCTAGACAACCCTAAACTCTTAAATATCCCAAACTTGGCTTGTGACCTTTCCACAATTCAAAAGGTGTCAATTTAGACTTTTTATGAGGCACACGATTGAACACATAACAAGCTATCAAAATAGCTTCACCCCATAAATTTAAAGGTGCATCTTACTCAATAAGCATGACATTAGTCAATTCAACCAAAGTTCTATTTTTCCTTTCTCCTACACCATTAGATGAAGAAGAATAAGGAGGAGCAGTTTCATGAATTATTCACAATGATCTAATAAAAGAATTCAAGTCATTTGACTCTTATTCACGGCCTCTATCACTTCTAATTCTTTTTATTTTTTTCCAAACGGATTTTCAACCTCATGGAGATAAGTTTTAAAATTTCAAAAGCATCACTTTTATTTTTCATCAAGTAAAGATACGTTAACTTAGAAAAATCATCAATGAAAGTGATAAAATGCCTATTACCTCCACGAGTAAAATTCCTCCAAGTTCACAAATATTAGTATGAACTAGTTTTAACAAATTAGTTCTTCTTTTAACTTGAAAATGAGGTCTTTTAGTGATTTTGACTTTACTACAAGCCTCAAACTTTTCAACATTCTTTTTAACCATTGGGATCAATCCTAAACCACTCATGATTCCAACATAACGATCGTTAATATGACACAAAGGAGCATGCCCAAAATTGGTAGAAGAAAGCATATAAACAGAAGTAGAAACTTTATTCTTTTCAACATTCAATTTAAACATCCAATCACAAGCATACCCCTTTACCACAAAAAATACCCTTTTTCACAAGTACATATTGATCAGATTCACTAATTTGTTTAAAGCCTGCTTTATTAAGAAGAAAACTAAACATCAAAATTTTCCTTATGGAAGGAGTATAGAGGAGATCTTTCAAAGTTAATACCCTTCCAGAAGTAAAACACATTTCAACATCTCCCATTTCAAGCACTTGAATTGTGTGAGAATCACCAAGAATGATGGTTTTGGGATCCTCAAAATAAGTATATGTTTTAAACCAATCTTTGTCATAACAGACATGATGGTTTGCACCAGAATCATCCCACCATCCATCAACATTCTCAACCATGTTTATGTCGGTAATCACCGCCACAAAAGGTTCTTCGCTAACGTTTGCCGGAGGGTTAGAACCACGTTTCCGGAATCTGCAAAATCGAGCAATATGTCCACTCTTGCCACAAACAAAGCATGCTACCTTATCTTAAACTTGTTGATTTTGAGCTTGGTTATTTTCACCATTGTTTTTCTTGGGAGGTCTACCACTATTTTTCTTGAATTTTTTCTTCTTAGGTTCAAAGAAGTATTTTAGTGAGTTTCAGGAGTAGTATTATTTGAAGTAATTAAGTTTATCTTAGTTGTGATATTGCTCTCTTTTGTTGTAAAAGTGCATCTTGGCCCCTTGGCTGTTCTTCCATACGGATTTTCATTATCAACGTCTCAAGAGAGGTTTCCTTTTGTTTGTGGCGCATTGCTTTTTGAAATTCCTTCCAAGAAGGTTGAAGTTTATCTACTATGCCACAAACAATAGGGTTATCTCCAATTTTGACCTCCTTAGACCTTAGCTCTTCAACAATCATTATAAAGTCTTGAGCTTGGTCTACCACTGATTTGTTGTCCACCATTTGGAAACGAAAAAATCTACCAGCCACATATTGTTTCATTCCAGCCTCTCTGGTATCATACTTACTCTGCAATATTTTCCAAATTTTCTTTGCACTACAATAAGTTCTATCATAATAATCATAAAAATTATAAGATAAACAATTAATAATATAATACCGACACTTATAGGAATCACCATCGTACTTTTCCACTTTCTCTAGATGAGAAATAGTTTCATCATCATTCATAGAGGTGATGTCTACATTATTAGTATTCTTCTCAGTTAACACATAAGAACATTGAGAAGACTTAACTAGAAAAGTACTTTACCCTTTTATCTTTTGAAATGATTACCATTGAACCGAAATGGCTTGTGAGGTCTCCCATCTTGACATTCGCGGTTTTTTCAATTGTAGCCATTATGAATTTCCTTAAAATTGTTAGTGAAAAAATTACATTACAATATTACAATTGAAAAATAAAATGAAGAAATAAAAATCTCTTTTGGCTGAGGCGCGGATATCTCGCTCTTTTTAAGGAGATTCAAGCCCACTGCAACAAATATTTTTCACCGGTCCAGCAGAAATCATTCTTGACTTGTCCCCTCAAGGATATAATTGTCTAATCACAAAATATAATTCAACAACTCTGGACAAGAGTTTAGTCCAAAGCTCCACAAAAAAAACACCTCCCTTCAACTAATAAGAACTCTCTTTTTGACAGACTTAGCTTTATGCACTCTATATTTTCTAGTGTATAAAACAAATGAAGACTACCACTACTTTTAGTTGAGGAAGTCTTCCTACCAATTGATAGGAAAATAATGGTATATTAAATAGAAAAAATAAATGGCCTAGGAGTTACATATGTTAAAAGGAATAATGGAGAAGTAATGGTGAAGGGCAACAAATGCACTAATGTGTAGATGTTACTATATGACCATTGCCAACGTTTCATTGCCAACATTCACTGCAACGTTCCTAAAGCAATATGCCATAATGCCTCTGGTCATTAATTGACCATTCAGTAATTAGGCACCAATGCTATACATTGTAACAAAGTAGCTAGTTACTCGAACAATTAAAAAAGAAATTGTTAATGTGGCAATTCAAAGAAGTAAAATAATAGAATATTAAAATTCCTACACTAACATTTTTTTATATCCCTTGGGATTGTAATTTAATATTTTGGAGGGATGAATTTATTTAATGTTGAAGTGTTGGGATGAAAATGATATTTTATATACTTGTATTTTTATCCCCAAAATTTTTAAAGTGATGAAAAGGTACATCACCCCACAACCCAACCCCACTTTTTCTAACCCTAAACCTAAAAACTAAATAAATAAAAACTAAGGTGGCTATTTCTCAAATTAATCTCATGTAACTTTGTTGTAAACAAACCATCAAACCCCTTGTAACTTGTTCTTTAATTTTGTAGTCGCAAATCTTGTTGTATTTTCAATTTAGGATGGGTTTTCGATTCAGAATGGGAGAAAGCAAAGTTTGGAAGTCAGAAGAGATTCCAAGGCAGCCACAACAGGACCTTAATTAGCACAAGCAATTGCAGAAGCAGAAGCTGCAATCGCATAGGCAGAAGCTATTATTGCTGAGATAGAAAGGGTTGTTACAATGGCGGAGGAAGCACGACGTAGGTAATCCTTTTCTTTTAACTAACCAAACAATAATCCATTATGCTTCATTGCTTTGTTTCTTTGAAGAAACAACCCTTGTATATCATTGAGGTTACAACAAAGTTTACAGGCAAAACATGGTGCTTTTGAATTTAAATATATATTTACCAAATATTATCAATTTAAAAAAAAAGTAAAATCAAACCAACTAGAACTCAAAATGCTATTTTTATATGGTCGATGGATAAATATAGTAACCCAACTAGGTTGAGGTCGTATCCCTTAGAGAGCGTACTAGAGTTCTTATATAATTTAATGTTGAGATTCAAATTAGTAACTATCACTGGAAAATTGGATTTTTTTATGAGAATCTGCTAACTACTTTGACAAGTTGGATTTGTGTCAATAATAAATGTGAACTACGGTTATAATTATTAGATAACGAAACTCAGACAAAATTTTACTATCAATTTATTCAGGTGTGTTTATTGTGCAAAACTGACAATTGCACTTGGGTGTCGAGTAAATTTGTCCATTCATCAAAAGTCTCAGATAAACTATCGTCTCTCGAGCTTAAATTATTAGATGGTGGTTGGCACGTAGCACCAAATCCCTAGTAATGATCATTTTTCCTAATCTTAACTTCTTTTGTCGAACAAGTTAGAATAGATCCAAGTTCTTTTTAATGTTGTCGACTATTTAAAGAAACCTTCCATTGCGAAAGGAACTTAATACACAATCATCAGCCCTTCATAAGAAAGATATTTATTGTAACTAATTTATTGTCGTCATTCGTACTCTAAGTTCGATAACCCTAATTATGAATTTATATACTTATAACTAGCAGTAAATAATAACTATAGTAATTTAAACTAATAGATAGCATTAATACAATAGAAAGTAATATGAACCTTTGATTAATGCACCTCTGGCAAGATAATCTTTTTCATTCAACAATAATCTACTAAAACTAGAAAGTAAAACCTGAAAACTAAGAACAATTAATTCTAATATCTTGTAGTTATTCCAAACCCTTAGAAATACTTCGTAACCCTAGATGTGTTTTCAAAAGACATATATATTATAATAGTGTCAAAATCTTAATCTCGATTGGACTCTAAATTGACTGGGTCATACCCATTCCAATAAATAAGGTTCTCAGAAGGCGGGACTCATTGTGAGAGGAACTACCTCACATCGCGGGGTCCATTTCTCAAATCCAGCCTCATTTTGTTGAATCTCTACAGTTCAATTTGTGTACATGCACGGTGTGAGGACTATCTTTGTGTTCTTCTTGCATCTATTCTTTCTTCATCTTAGTCTAGATTATTGCGCTTTGTGTTCCAATCCATCGTATGGGTCTTTTCTTGCTATTTTTGGCCGAAAATCAACCTAATCATATATATTAACTCATGACATCATATAATCAATAAACACATGATTATTTACTAGATTACACTCAAAATGTGGCTAAAACATGGGGTAAGCTATGGTGTTTGAATGCATAACTTCACTCTTGATCACCACCTCACACTTAAAAACCCTTTTACATCCTCGAACGATTAATCCTATCCTTTATAGACCCATTATCATATCATTTCTGGTTAAAACAAGGGTACTCACCAACTCTTTGTAAGGACCCTCTAGGTCATTTCTTTGTTTATGCCTTTTGCTCGTCGTTTAGAGTGTTCCTATAGTGACCCTAGGTCATTTATGACTTATGGGTTCTGGAAGGCGACCTTAGAATCCAATTTTGACGGTTTCTTCAGCATCGAAAGGGTAATATTAGGATAGTGGAATGATTCGCATGGATGAACAGTACCGTCACCACGGTTAGCTTTAAAATATTGAATTGTGTTTAGAACGACCTTTTTGCAGATCCCGAGGCTCTCGGGCCGATTTTGAGCCCTCTGTGGATTTTGGGTTAAAATAAAGTTTGGGTGTGGGACCCACTTTTTACTAAGATGACCTCGTATGGAAATTTAAACTGCTCCATTGAGTCTGGAATAATGAACTCATTTGAGTGCACGGGGTTCTGAACAAATTCTAAACACTCCACCGAAGATTAAAAACTTGCCAAAACCAGTTAATGTGCATCAGCTAGTGTAGGTAATTTTACCCTTAGTGTTCAAAGGCCCTTGGTCACGTTTTTGAGGACCTGATCCCTTATGCATCATGGTCGCGATAGCGATGAAGGGTTGACTGAGTTGACCTTCTTTTGGTCATTGCGATTGAGAGTTCTAACCTCTGCAATCACGATGGTCAGCTGTTACGACCCAAAGTACACCTTAGGCGAGACATGAGGGGTGAGACACCGAGAGACCCTACACAAGCCACTTGACAGACATATACACAATATAATAGATAAAAGCAAAGAGTCTCATACGAATAAAAGAGTTTGAAATTTAAAAGTGGAAGTCTAACATAGTCTTGACAAACCATCTATTACATCAAGAGGAGTGGTCAGAATGTAACTCGTACAGCACGTTCAACATCCGAGCCTAAGAGACATAAGAAAGCAATAAAGGTTACACTGTCCTCGTAGTATGAGAACTCACAAAGCTAAACATATAAATATAAGCATATCATCATCCGTGGAAAACACAATTAAGTTACTAATCCAAGCTAAAAACATCATTGAAAAGCTCCTTAAATCTTGAATCATGCATGAGTGAGAAAACCTTTCACCAAACCATGATCCCTTATTGTGAGAAAACCTTTCACAACTTAATTAATGCTAATCTTAAAGCAACCAAGATTATAAATAATCCCTTTTCATAAATGTAACACCTAAGAATTTAAAGGAATGAAAAAAATGTTGTTTTTGGGTTGCAAGTGTGACCTACGGCTCCTACCTATAGTTCGTAGAAGCATCTACTTACCGTAGATGGCATCCATAGGTACAATGAATTGAACAAAAAGTTTTGGGGAAATTTTTAGGACCTACGGTGGCCATGTACGTTTCATAGGTATACCTAACAACCATACATGGTCCCCGTCGATGGATGGTCCAAGTTCATGTCCTTGAACATTACCTACGGCCAACCAAGATGATCCGTAGAAGGAGCTATGGACCATATTTCAAAATCATAGGTGAGGCTCGACAATTTTATTTTAAGAGCTTCTAGGTCTTTTCCTAATTATTCTAACCAATACTACATCATTTTACCCCTAAATCTAAACCCTATAAATACCCTTCATCCTTAGAAATTTCCCCCAACTTATTCATTCGCTCAATTTCCTAAAGTCTCTCCAATGTTTTCTCCAAAAAACAAATCTTCTCTCTAGATCAAGAAAGAAGGAGCTAGTACAAGTTTATACACAAACCTCAGTGCTTAGCTTAGAAACAGCCCAACACAACTTCAAGAGTTCAAACCGTAGACCAACCAACATATCAAGGTCCTCAACTTGTTCACGAGTATATACAACCTTAAAATAAAATTAAATAACTTGTTTAATCCCTAGTAGCTCAATAATGTTAATGTAAAACAGGATTATCATCACAAGTAAGCTTAGCCTGTACAAATACGACTATTCTCTCAAAACAGTAATTCGCCTAGTACCTCATGTTGCAACTTAGATTTGAAAAGGAAAACGGCCAAACTGGACTGTATATCCTTCATGAAAGATGTAGGTACATCTCTTAAGGTTGCAAACAATCAAGAATCACTAAAAAATATATTTTTTACAAAAAGATATCATCGATACACTAAAAGTTGTTCATACAGGATTTCTAAATCCGAAATCTGGACATAACTTGTCTTATGTTGCGTCCCATATTTCGAATCCATAACAGCTAAATTAGAGTTTTACATAAACGTATGAATTGTAGGTATACGAATTATCTTCTCCAAAACATATTTATTCACGGAAATATGAGTTCTATAGAACGAAATATTCCAAAAGTACTAAACACTACTTAGGTCAAAAACACATTTCGACTACTCACCAAAGAGAAGGGTGTATCTCGAATTCCAGCCAAAAGGACCAAGTTTTTCTCTTGTGATTTTGAGAGTAATATTGTTAGAGAGAGTTCACCAGGTTTCTTAGTGATAAGGAACACGAATTTCACTATAGAGGAGGTGTAAACATATAGTCTCAAGAGTGATGTTTATCACATGCACAGCTGCCTCCAAATGGTAGCTGCCCAAAAAAAGGTTGGCTGCCCAAAATGCATACATATATACCTATATGTATAACCCTCACCTCCCTTTCAAGTTATACATATTTCCAATTAGAATATTATGCAAATACCCCAATACAGTACCTTAAATTACGATCACAATTTATGTTAAGCAAGTTTGCAAATATCAAGTTCCCAAAATGAGAGTAAAACATACGGTAGCGATTAAGCAATGGTGTATCGACATGCGAATGTTGGTCTAGTATTGAGGGGTGTTACATAAACTCCTCAAGTTCATGCAGCTGATTCACTTTCTTTTTACCGGTTAGCTCGAGGTCTAAGTTCAGTTTCTTGATTGCCCAATATGTTTGATGTTCTAATTCTGCCGAAAGGTGACATGCTTTCCCAAATACTATGTGATAGGGAGAAGTCCCTATTGGTGTCTTATATGCAGTCCTATATGCCCACAACGCATCATCTAATTTCTCAGACCAATCTTTCCTTTTCGCATTCAACGTTTTCTGCAAAATTTGCTTCACCTCTATATTTGAAACCTCCACTTGGCCATTCGTTTGAGAATGGTAAGCTGTAGCAACCTTATGAAGAATACCATGTTATCTTTTGTATTCATGTTAGTCAAAAATACAAATACAGAAAAAGATGAAATAGACAGAATGATATTTAATCAGAGTCCTCAGAAACCACTGTGTTTCCTTAAGAAACTTAATCTCCTCACTGTACCCGAGGTTGCAGATTAATTCCTCCCAAGATAAAACGAATTAACCTATTAAAGAAGTAGTGGTACCTCAAACTTCAATAACTTCAGCGAACGCAAGAACAACAACAGGAGCACACACAGACTCAGTCGATCAATAATTTTGATTATGTAAGAAAATGTATGCAGAGAGGAAAAATTTGTAGTGTTTGAAAAACGGAAAAAAAACCTCTTATTTAAAGCCATTTATAGCAAGGAACGCGTCTGTTCAGACCCTTTTTTTTCAGAACGTTGTGTCTTTTGGGCAAAGTAACGACTTTTTGGAAGGAACAAATCCTTTCAAACGAATTAACTGTTACGCGCGAATTTCAAATAATTCGTTGCGCCAAATTACTTTTGTTATTTAACAAACATTCTGAATTAATTTATAAGAGAAAAAAAATGAATTAACAGGATTGATTAAATAATTTTTGTCCAAAAATATTATCAATCAATCACATCATTTGCCAAATCCAAATCCAAATCTGAAGCCAAAGCCAAGGCCGAGCGAGCGATGACGACGGCGCGAGGGGGCATCTTCTTCTTAACCCTTTAAGAACTAAATGAAGTGTTTCATAATATAAGGACAACAGTTTCCTTTATTCTACCAATATGGTAAAAATGACTTCTCATTTTTCCCTCCAAAATTGGTTCCCCCACTTTCATTGGTTCCTCCACTTTCCATATTCTCTTTTTATTTCCCATTCACACCTTATTAAATCCAACAATCCCCCACTTTCATCGGTTCCTCCACTTTCCATATTCTCTTTTTATTTCCCATTCACACCTTGTTAAATCCAACAATCCCCCACATGAATGGGGAATGGCTATAGTTAAAACATATGCATGAAAAACTTGTGTGTCTTGTAAGTAAGGGTTAATCGCATCTGAATAAGTAGGTTTCCCTTTAAACTTTCCGTAGTGAACATATATCGGATATACTTGGTCAATCGGTAGATTTGATATCTTCGAACCGTCGAGCTTTGGTGTATACCTAGACAACATAAGCCACACTATCAACCCCTGAACTATTTTTTTGGTTCTCATTGTTTTGTTTGTTTCACCCATTAGCACATTTAGGTTAATAAGTGCTTAGAGAACTGGCCTTACCGAATTCTCCTTGAAGCGACTTACACTTCACACTTACATAGGTGGTTTCTAACTGTGTTATCCCGTAGATACACTATTTGATATACCCTATATCAAAATTAGAAACCATTAAAAAGTCCTTACGCCTTTATCCTGGTTATTGAACATTGTCTCATAATGAGAATGGACCATAAAATAAGTTTTGACAATGCTGAACCATCATTTATGACTTTGTTTGATCTCCTTGAACCTAGATTTTGGGATCTTCAGTCTTCTAGGTAGAGTTACCGCCACGATGACTTGTTCTCGTCCATAGTCCCATTCCCGTTGATGATCTCTCAACTTCCTCTCTAGTTAGGCCTTTTCTAAGTGGATCCGACACATTATCTTTTGACTTTACTTAGTCAATTGTGATAATTCCACTAGAGAGTAGTTGTCTAACAGAGTTATGTCTTCGTCTTATGTGACGAGATTTCCCGTTATACATAACGCTTCCAGCCCTTCCTATTACAGCTTGACTATCGCAGTGTATGCATATATTGGTTTGGGCAAAATGGAATATCTTCTAAGAAATTTCGGAGCCATTCAGCTTCTTCACCAGCCTTGTCTAAGGCGATGAATTCAAACTCTATTGTAGAGCGAGTTATACATGTTTGTTTGGATGATTTCCAAGATATTGCTCCTCCACTAATAGTAAAAACATATCCACTTGTGGATTTCATTTCACTTGACCCAGTAATCCAATTTGCATCACTATATCCTTCAAGAATTGCTGGATATCTGTTGTAATGCAAAACATAGTTTTGAGTATCTTCTAAGTACCCCAAAACTCTCTTCATTGCCAACTAATGATTTTGATTCGGATTACTTGTATATCGACTCAGTTTACTTATAGCGCAGGCTATGTCTGGTCGAGTACAATTCATGACATACATCAAACTTCCCAATATTCTGGCATAATCCAATTGAGACTGACTTTCACCTTTATTCTTAGCAAGATTAAGGTTCACATCAATTGGGGTCTTTGCCTTTTTGAAATTCAAATACTTGAACTTTTCAAGTACCTTTTGAATATAATGAGATTGAGACAATGCTAGACCGTTAGGAGTTCTGTTAATCTAATTCCCAATATCAAATCGGCCACTTCTAAATCATTCATATAAAACTTACTAGTGAGCATACGCTTAGTAGCTTTTACATTGGTAATGTCCTTGATCATTATCAACATGTCATCCACATATAGTCATACAATGACTTCCTGATTCAGAGTGTCTTTAATGTAAACACATTTATTACACTCATTGATCTTAAATCCATTTGACAACATGGTTTGATCAAACTTTGTATGCCATTGTTTCGATGCTTGTTTTAGTCCATTAAGTGACTTAAAAAGTTTGCATACTTTCTTTTATTTACCGGGAACTACGAAGCCCTCAGGCTGTTCCATGTAAATCTCTTCCTCCAACTCTCCATTTAAAAAGGCGGTTTTCACATTCATTTGATGGATTTCAAGACCGTATACTGCAGCTAGGGCAATTAACATCCAAATTGATGTAATCTTAGTCACTAGCGAGTATGTGTCAAAATAATCAAGACCTTATTTTTGTCTAAGGCCTTTGACAACAAGTCTTGCTTTATATTTGTCAATAGTTCCATCATCTTTCATCTAATTTTTAAAGATCCACTTTGAACCCAAGGGTTTGCTCCCTGGAGGAAGATCAACCAACTCCCAATTATGTTTGCTTAAGATTGATTCAATCTCACTATTGACAGTCTCATTCCAAGAGGTTGAGTCACTAGATAACATTGCTTCCATGAATGTTTGAGGCTCATTTTCAAGAAGGAATGCTACAAAATCAGATCCAAATGAAGTAGCTGTCCTTTGACGTTTACTACGCCTTGCACTCTCTTCATTGATTTCATTCTCTTTTGGTTCTTCTCGGGGTTTTTTAGACCCCCCGCTAGATGACTCAACTCTAGTTTTATACGGATAGATATGTTCAAAAAATTCAGCATTATCTGATTCCATTACCGTATTATCATGAATATCCGGATGTTTGGACTTATGGACCAAAAATTGACATGCCTTACTATTTCTGGCATATCCAATGAATACACAATCAATAGTCTTAGGCCCTATTTTCACCCTCTTAGGTGTAGGAACCCGAACTTTCGCTAGACACCCCCACACTTTTGAAATATTTCAAGTTGGGTTTTCTACCTTTCAATATCTCATATGGAATAACATGTGTCTTCGTTTGAGGCACTCTATTGAGTATTTGATTTGCTGTAAGGATAACTTTACCCCACAAGTTTTGTGGTAAACCTAAACTTATAAGTAAGGCATTCATCATTTCCTTTAAAGTTCAGTTTTTCCTTTCTGCAATTCCATTAGATTGAGGAGAGTAAGGTGCAGTAGTTTGATGGATGATTGCATTTTCCAAACATATTTCTACATATGGAGATTCATATTCTCCACCTCTATCACTTCTAATCATTTTGATCTTTCTATCCAACTAATTTTCAACTTCAGTTTTATATTGCCTAAATGCATCTATTGCTTCATCCTTACCATTTAGCAAATAGACATAACAATATCTAGAGCAATCGTCAATAAAAGTTATGAAATACTTTTTCCCACCATGTGTTGGTGTTGACTTCATTTCACAAATGTACGTGTGAATCAATTCTAAGGGATATGAATTCCTTTCAGCAGACTTATAAGGATGCCTAGCATACTTAGATTCAACGCAAACTTGACATTTTGATTTATTGCACTCAAATTTAGGCAAAACATTTAAGTTAATCAATATTCGCAAGGTTTTGTTATTAGCGTGTCCCAAACATTCATGCCATAAACATTTAGACTCAAGCAAGTAAGAAGAAGCAGAATCTTTATTCATATCAACTGCAGGTACAATGAGTTTAAAGAGGCCCTCAATGAGGTAACTTTTTCCTACATATATTTCATTCTTACTCACTACAAATTTGTCAGAAACAAATACACATTTGAATCCGTTCTTAGTCAGAACTGGTATAGAAACTAAGTTCTTTAACAATTCTAGAACATACGAGACCCTGTTCAAACTCACCACCTTGCCTAATGTCACCTTTAAGAGGACCTTGCATGTTCCTTCCACCTTTGCAACAACGGAGTTTGCCATAAACAACTTCTCATCTGCTGGTGCTGGAGTGTATGACGCAAATAATTTTTTGTTGGCACAAATATGACATGAGGCGCCAGAATCTACCAGCATTTTCTTGGATTTCCAACCAAGTTGCATTCTGAAAGCATTGCACAGAGATTGTCCATCTCTCCTTTGGATTCAGCCAAATTTTCTTGATCCTTCTTCTTGTCCTTCTTGGGACCCCTATACTCAGTAGCCTTATGAGCACGTTTGCCATAATTGAAGCAGCTTCTATTGAATTTCTCCTTAGGAGGATTGCTCTTTGGACCAGAAGCTTTCTTTCTTTTCTTTGATTTTGTGGGATCTTCTTCAACAATATTTACTCCAAATATTGCTGAATTACCAAGTGGCCTCTCTTCTGCGGCGTTGTTATCCTCTTCGATTCTCAGCCTTACCATGAGATCTTCAACAGTCATATCCTTGAGTTTATGTTTCAAGTTGTTTTTGAAGTCCTTCCATAATGGAGGTAACTTCTCAATAATAGCAGCCACTTGAAAAACATCATTCCCAATCAATCCTACATTAAAGATTATGTGAGTATTAAGAATAAACTTAACATTTCTAACATAGGTATTAAAATAAATTTATACCTTCAGCAAGGAGATCACGGATTATGACCTGCAATTCTTGAACTTGGGTGACGACGATCTTACTGTCTATCATCTTATAGTCCAGAAACTTTGCCATAATGAACTTCTTCATTCCGGCATCTTCTGTTTTGTACTTCTTTTCTAAAGCATCCCAAAGTTCTTTTGAGGTTTTGACATTACTGTACACATTGTACAGATCATCCAGCATGCCACTCAGAATATAATTTTTACACAAAAAATCAGAATGTGTCCATGCTTCTATTACCAAGAATCTTTCTTCAGGCGGAGTTTCATCCGACATAACATGAACGTTCTCATTAATGAACCTCTGCAGATTCAACGTAGTCATATAGAAGAACATCTTTTGCTGCCATCTTTTGAAGTCGACTCTAGAAAACTTTGCAGGTTTCTCAACCGGTGCTAGGGCAGCATTTGAACGATTGTGTGTAACCGATGTTGTTGCAGCACTTACTGTTCCAGCATTTACTTGACTTGAATTACTCATTTTTCTGTCAGAAATGGCAGACAATTTTAGTATGTGAAATTCTTACACAGATTGTTTCTGATTTAACGATTAAGTTTTTATGTTCTTTTAATCGTTAATCGAATGAATTTAAAAATTCAAACAAAGTAGAAAACCATAAAGGTTTTAATCTCAAGAAACCTCAAATACAGAAACTTTTTAAATTTCTTAAGATTGTTATCTCCTGTATTCAGGTTAGTCAAAAATACAGAAAGAGAAAAAGATGAAATAGACAGAATGATTTTTAATCCGAGTCCATAGAAACCATTGTGTTTCCTTAAGAAATTTAATCCCTCACTGTACCTAAGGTTGCAGATTAATTCCTCACAAGATAAAATGGATTAACTTGTTAAAGAAGTAGCGGTACCTCAAACTTCAATAACTTCAGTGAACGCAAGAACAACAACAAGAGCACACACAGACTCAGTCGATCGACAATTTTGATTATGTAAGAAAATCTATAAAGAGAGGAAAAATTTGCATTTTGAAAAACGGAAAAATACCTCTTATTTATAGCCATTTACAGCAAGGAATGCGTCTGTTCAGAAAAATCTATTCAAACCTATTTTTTCCAGAACGTTGTGTCTTTTGGGAAAAGTAACGACTTTTCGAAAAGAACAAATCCTTTCAAACGAATTTACCGTTACGTGCGAATTTCAAATAATTTGTTGTGCCAAATTAATTCTGTTATTTAACTAACATTCTGAATTAATTTATAAGAGAAAAGAAAATGAATTAACAAGATTGATTAAATAAATTTCGTCAAAAAATATTATCAATCAAACACATCATTTTGCAAATCCAAATCCAAAGCCGAAGTCGAGGCCGAGACTGAGGCCGAACGAGCGACGCTGACAGCGTGAGGGGGCATCTTCTTCTTAACCCTGTAAGAACTAAAGGAAGTGTTTCCTAATATAAGGACAACAATTTCCTTTCTTCTACCAATATAGTAAAAATGACTTTTCATTTGCACTTTGCAATGACTTTTCATTTTTCCCTCTAAATTTGGTTCCCCCACTTTCATTGGTTCCTCCACTTTCCATTTTCTCTTTTTATTTCCCATTCACGCCTTGTTAAACCCAACATACCATACTTAGCAAGAAGATTCTTAACCAGATGGTTAATGAAATACTTACCTCCATCACTTATAATTGCCCTTGAAGTGCCAAAGTGAGTGAAGATGTGCTTCTTTATGAACTTTATCACCACCCTGGAATCATTGGAAGGAACTGAGACCGCCTCAACCCATTTACTAACATAATCCACAGCCACAAGAATGTGTTGGTTTCCACTAGATGGCGGGAATGGACCCATGAAGTCAATACCCCACACATCAAAGATTTCCACCTCAAATATGTTACTTAGCGGCATCTCATGTCTTCTTGAAATAGTACCCAATCTTTGGCATTTATCACAACCCTTCACAAAAGCAATAGAATCTTTAAATAACGAGGGCCAAAAGAAACCAGATTGTAGTACCTTATGAGCAATGCAATCTCTTCCATGGTGACCTCCATATGGGCTAGCACGACAACTTTTGAGCACTTTGTGAGCCTCAGACTCCGGAATGCACCTTCTCACTACCCGGTCTACATTTTGCTTGAACAAGAATGGTTCATCCCAGATATAGAACTTGGCATCATGATTGAACTTTTTATTTTGTTGGGTGGTTGCACCCGGAGGATAATCGCCACTTACTATCAAATTCACAATGTCTGCATACCATGGCACTTGAGAGATATCTAATACCATCAATTGTTCATCCAAAAACTCTTCCCGCATTTGCACACGTTCATTCATATGTGAAAAATCCTTCAACCAAGATAAGTGATCTGTTATTTGATTCTCAGTACTTTTCCTATCTTTGATCTCAAGGTCAAATTCTTGGAGAAGCAATATCCATTGAATCAGTCTTGGTTTATCATCTTTCTTGTTGAAGAGGTACCTAATAGCTGCATGGTCAGTAAAAACAATCACTTTAGTACCTACCAAATACGATCTGAACTTGTCGAAGGCGAACACTAGAGCCGGCATCTCCTTCTCAGTCACTATGTAATTAGCTTGTGTAGAGTCAAGGGTCTTGCTTGCATAATAGAATAAGTGGAACACTTTATTCTTTCTTTGTCCCAGCACTGCACCCACTACTACGTCGCTTGCATCACACATGAGTTCAATTGGTAATCCCCAATCAGGAGCAATTAAGATGGGAGCCTCAATTAAGTTCCTCTTCAACATCTCAAAAACTTTCAAACACATCTCATCAAAGTCAAACTTCACCTCCTTCTCCAAAAGACTGCACATAGGTCTGGCAATCTTGGAAAAATCCTTGATGAATCGCTTGTAAAAACCTGCATGACTAACAAAACTACGCACACCTTTTACAGAAATGAGAGGGGGCAATTTCTCAATAACTTCTCCCTTAGTCTTATCAACCTCCAGACCAGATTTAGACAACTTGTGTCCCCAATATTATCCACTCTCTTACCAAAAAATGACACTTTTCTTAGTTTAGAACGAAGTTAGTGTCTTCAGAGACATTCCTCAAAAGACTTCCCAAATGCGGAAAAATCATTCATGAACACTTCAACAAAGTCTTCCACCATATCACAAAAAATGGCCATCATACACCTTTGAAATGTTGTCGGTGCATTGCAAAGTCCGAATGGCATGCGCTTGAAAGCATATGTGCCATAAGGACAAGTGAACACGGTCTTGTCCTAATCCTCGGGTGCAATCAAGATCTGGTTGTGACCGGAATATCCATCTAAGAAACAATAGTACTCCTGCCCTGCTAGTCAGTAAAACATTTGATCAATGAAGGGAGCGGGGTAGTGATCTTTCCGGGTAGCATCATTTAGTTTTCGGTAATCCATGCAGATTCTCCACCCGGTCACTGTTCTAGTAGGAATCAACTAATTCTTTTTGATCCTCACCACTATCATACCTCCCTTCTTGGGAACACATTGTACCGGACTTACCCACTTACTCTCAGAGATTTGGTACATAATTTCAACATCTAGCCACTTTATTACTTCCTTTCTTACCACTTCTTTCATCACAGTCTTCCATGTAAATTATGTGCATGCATAACGCCGAACTAATCCCATGAATATCAACCATCTGCCATCCAATTGCTTTTAGCCTCCGCTTTAAGATCATCAATGTCGCATCAACCTATAAGTCAGAAAATTCTGCAGAAAGTATAACGGGCAAAGTCTCATTAGTACCCAAATAAGCATACCTTAGGTGTGCCGGCATAGTTTTTAGTTCCAACGTAGGGGCTTCTTCTTTTGATGGCTCTGGTGGGGGCCCCAACTCCGATCTAGTGACTCCACTTGATTCCTACGAGTGTCTACTAGTGCTAGATTTAAGCATGATTCAATCTCTTGAGCTTCAATGTCTCACTCTATATCATGACCCGCTAACACTCTTTCTAAAGGATCTTCGGGCACAACTACTTGTGATTCTACTATGCGATCAACCACAGTAATAGCAGACAACTCTTCATAAATAGAAGGTAATTTTAAAGCGCGGTAAACATCAATTACTTCAACCTTATCATGTGCCTTGATAGTTAGTTGACCAATTGCTACATCAATCAATGCCCTACCCGTGGCCAAGAAAGGTCATCCCAAAATGAATGGAACTTCAGAATCGGGTTCAAAGTCTAAGACCACAAAATCTATCGGAAAAATCAATGAACCTACTTGCACTAACACATCTTCTGCCACCCCCTCTGGCCTAGCAATGGATCTATCAGCGAGTTGGAGAATAACAATGGTTTGTTTTGGACTACCCAACCCAAGCTTTTTTGATACAAAGATAAGGGCATCAAATTTATACTTTCCCCCAAATCACACAACCCCCGAGCATGAACACTTTGCTCAATTGTAATCTGCACCGTAAAACTACCTGGTTCTTTTAACTTTTTGGCAGTCTGTTTTGGATCCTTGAGTTGCACTCCTCAGTAAGTGCTACAATTTCATATTCAGTGAGCCTCATCTTGCTCGGCACAATGTCCTTCACCTATTTAACATACTTCGGGATACCCTGCAAAATGCCAACCAAAGGTAGATTAATGTGAACCTGTTTAAGGAGAGAGAGAAACTTATCGAAGCATTCATCTTCATTCTTCTTTGTTAGCCTTTGTGGAAATGGAGGTGGTAATTTCTTTTGAGGAATGGGTACCTCAACATTGGAGCTTTTTACTACTTCTTCCACCTATTCAAACATTTGTTCAGCAATTTTTGAATTAACTTTGTCCAGCATGTCCGTACATTCCATAAGTGAATTCACATTGCGCTCCTCTTGTTTTGCATTCTCCACTTCATCGCCCTTACCAACATCACAAATAACAAAAGAATCATAATAGCGATTCGGGGGAAGGGAATAAGATTTTGGACAACCATTCCAATGAATATATTGATGACCACATATATCATATAAAGGACATTCATCAACCAACCACGATTTATCCCATTCATTCATATCAATAAATGCCAAAAACTTGTTGCTCCCCAATATACAAGCAAGTGTACGTGGACGCACAAGCAATATAGATTCTTAAAGAAATGAGTTATCATTCCCACGGGACTTATGATCAACTTATATTCACTTAATTCTACAAGTAAAAGTAAAAAGTAACCTTTTGAAGAGTTGATGATATATTGTTTATCTACTAATAATTATGCACTAATTGAAAGTAACTAATTGTGAATGACTTTGATATAATGTTTCAAGCAAGTTAAAAGCAATTCCAGGGTTGCAGCATATAAAAAATATCATGTATCATTTTATTGGCTTAGAACTAATTTTAGTTGTCAAGTTATTGGTTTATAGGGTTGATGATGTGATCCGGGTTATACGCCTCTCGTCGCCTATCCCAATTAGCTATCCAACTACATCTTTGAGCGGAGATAAATAGACTAACTGACGAGAATTTATATTTCATTATATTTCGTAACCAAGCAAGGTGTTTGTCTGGGCGTCACTCCAGAACAGTAATCACCTCAATTTAACGGGTGGACCGAGCTCTCTATATTCTTTGGTCTATCTAACCTCTCCTCTCCTTATTTTAAGATTAGACAATATATTTATCTTATGGTCCGCAAGCATAAAATACTAAAACAAGAATATAGAAGTAACTTGTAGTGACAACGGAAAATTAATTCAACAACCTCAAATAATCAACAATCAATTCATAGCTACAACCCCAAAACTAGGGCGTTTAGCTACTCATGCTATTAGAAAACAAGAAAATACAATAGTTCATGCAATTTCTGGAAAATAGAAGAGTTAACGGATTCAAAACCTAGTACAAACTTTAATTCTTTCTCTTGAACACTAAATAAAAAAGTCGATCCTTAGAATGGAGCCCTAGGAGTTTATTTATAAGAGTTAGAAAAGTTGGAGTCAAATCCCACTACAATTAGGAATCCTATTTAATGATTTTTTAGCTGGGAAAGTTGGCATTTCCTTGGCATGTCGCGCCTGCCATCTCGCCACAGAGGTGCCTACATTCTTGAAGTCCTGATGTGTCGCGCCTAGCAGCGCACCCCAAACATGTCTCAGTTCGGCATCCTCTGGCGCGTCGCGCCCAGCAGCGCGCCCCAAACATTCCCCAGTCCGGCATCCTCTTGCGCGGCACGCCTCTCAGCGCGCCCAGCACTGTTGATTTTTGCCTTAGTCATTTTCTTGCTCATTTTTTCTCCTTCTTTCTTCGCTCCAACTCCAATTTCATCGAGAGTTCCTGAAACATCTAATATATGTGTGAGTACATAATCATCACAAGTTACACCAAAAATCAAGCTAACAATTAAAGATCATTCTTCAATTTAATAAATTCTTGGGCAATATTGACAACTTAGGCATATTTATATACCTAAGATTAGGATTGACTATTGCCTGCTACCTATTTGATTGGATGTTTGTTTGAAATCTTGTTCTCCACCCCATCTCCATATAAATGAAAAGTTATTTTTTGCCCTTGATGTTAGTCTCCTGGGCAATAAAATATTTTTTGTTTAGAGCCAATAGAGTGAAATTTGTTGGATAAACAGTTAAAATTTTAAAGAGTAAGTAAGGGAATAAATTTATTATAAGATATAGATTAAAAAAAGGAATAATGAGTATTTGAAAGTGAAATGAAGTATCAAAAAGGTATTTCCATGAGGTGGGAATTTTTGGCCTATTTGAATTACTTTGTACTTATCTTTATATATATGTGTGTGTAGATTTCAATGTTTTGTAATTTGTGTGGAGCATTTTGTTGTGTTTGGCATCTACTCTATTTTCTCAAACAGCCAGCAGTCTTGCAGAATTATTCTTGCTACCTTATGAGGGCCGGTGAAGGGATATCCTTAGAATGGTATGTTTTACCCCAAATACATATTAAGAATCTAGTGTCAGCGAGGAACTTGGAGCTTTTTATTCAAGCTTATTGTCATCCTTATTTTTTGACTACCAGACTACCAGAATTCTTATTAAGAATGTTGATTAGGACTTTACTCATTGTGCTGCATTTTTTTTGTCTGATAAGTAGTTTATTGTCAATACACATTACTTGAGTGATAACCAATTCTAAGGTACTTAAGATTCAAGATGGTATTCTCTTGGCTGCTGACATTGGAGGTTAGCTTCTATATCATAGATTTGGCCCCAATTAGTGCTCCTCTTTTTTTTTTCTCTCAAGAAAGTATATGTTACATGATTTCTTGACCAAAAAAAAAGGATAGAGCATTGAAAGACCCTCCTAAAGAAATTCTCTTATGATATTTTAATATCATCAGCTGTTAAATGCTCTCTCTGTCCCAAAATAGTATTAAATTGGATTAGATTTTTTAAAAATAAAAATTTAGCTATTGAAAAACTATATAGGAAGTACTACAAGTTGTAATTGTTTTCATATTAATATGGTGAAAGAGTTCACATTAAAATGTTGGTCAAAGTTCATATAGTTTGACTCTCAAAAGCAAAATGTGACAAGTATTTTGGGCCAGAGAGAGTAATAACTAATTTACTCGTGGCAAGAAGTTGTAGTAGTGCAACCTTGGAAGGAAAGAGTTCTTTTTCCAAATTCTGAACTTTGGATTTAATAATGGCTGAAAATGTTACCTCCATAAACATGTTATTTAGAATATGGAGAATGGACAAGTGTTCTACTAGTGCATGATATTTGTTTTTCCAAATTGATCTTATACTTGTTGGCAGTATATGTTCTTTCCAGTGTGCCTCCAAAGGTTCTAAAATTCTTTATGTTGTTCTAGTCCATGTCAGAACATATGACTATGAGAGAATAATTTAGGAAAACCCTTTTGGCGCTTCTAGTAGACATTATTCGCGTTCTATTTCATCTCACCTTTCTTCTTCTTAATCTTATTTTTTCCTTTGTTTTTTCTTGTTTCAATTAATAGGGGGGCATATATTACATTATGCCATTGAGTGAGTGCTGTTTTGTATCTCTTGACAACCAAATTAATTTCATTTACTAGTGAAGTACTTTCCCCAACTAATATTTGAGTTTGGCTCATTGTGCTTCCCTTTAATGATATCGTTGCTAGTTTTGTTTATTGCATTTGGGTATTATTGTAGAGTTGGGGAATTTATGATAACCCAACTAATTTGCGAGTGTCACGACCCGATTTATCGAGTCATGATGGCACCTACTATAACCCACCAGCAGGTAAGCCAACCCGTAACCCGGAACAACAAGTAACGGGTCTGAGGGTAGAAATTAAACAAGAGTAGGAAAATAACAATATAAACAGGCGGAAGCAAGCCAAAAACATATATATACAAATACAGGTCCCTCCCAGAACCTGGAAGTCACTAGTACAGAGCTACTACAAAATGAGTACAAGTCCCAAAACTGGACAACAGAGACTAGACTGTCTCGAAAGGAAAAAGACAAGTCTATATATACAGATGGAGACTGAGATAGTACAAAACGCCGTGTGCTCACCCCCGTCTCCGGATAAGTCTACTCCAAGCTCGATCAACGCTGGCTACTAGTGCTCGGACCTGCATCACAAAATAGATGCAGAGCGTAGCATGAGTACCAAAACAACAGGTACCCAGTAGGCATCATCGGCCGACTGAGCAAGATAAGCAAAAGTAA
>NC_064286.1:11649614-11654832 GCF_019186545.1 Solanum stenotomum | reverse complement strand
AAAACGGACTTACGATGATCAAGATCTCACATTTCAAAATTCAATAACAAAACCATCCGGAAATCACACTGGCAGTGGCTAAAATTGATTTCTTACCTCAAACGAAGCCTCCCCTCGCGTTTCCGAGATCACCGCTAGATTCCCCTCGAAATTCTCTTGAAGTTTGCCTTTTGAATCACTTAATTTGGACTCAAAATGAAGGATTAATCTCAAGTTGAAGTTGGATGAAAAATATGGACAAAATTCGTTTTTAAAATCTGGAAATTTCCAGATATCACTCCTCTGCCACGTGTCGTCACATGGCTCTGCCACGTCACCGCCGCGTCAAAATTTTACAGCCCTTCAAACTTAAATTTCGGTGTTTCGGACTCGTTCAAAGTCAAAAAAATACAAACCTTATATGGAATCTGATTGGAAACGATATTTCGGACTCAACGGTGAAGGCGGAATTTCCATTTGGAGCTCGCTTCGATGAAAAGTGGGTCCCACACCCAGTATCGTTTTGAACCAGATTCCACAATTGCCATCTAAAGCCTCGGGAAGTGAACAAAAGGTCGTTCTAGACCAAAATCAATATTCCGAAGCTAACCTAGCTGTCAGAATTTTCATCTGAGCACGACTTCCAAGAAGGTTGACCAAAGTCAACTTTTCAAGTCATTACAGCGAGTAAAACATATTTGATTGATATCATAACTTGCACTTTACACTGTAAATAGCTATATCTACTAACTATGCAAATATTCCGCACAATGTTTTTTTATATATGAGCTGATGCTTTATTGAATCTACACTATTTTTTATTATTGAGTGTTATGCTTGCTTCATTTTTCTTCTTCTATTTTTACTTGAATTTGATGCACTTGAGCCGTGGGTCTTTCGAAAACACTCTCTACCTCCACGAGGTATTGGAAAAATTTGTGTACACTCTACCCTCTCTAGACCTCACTCACTGGGTTTCACTAGGTATGTTGTTGCTAGGAGATATTTGATGTTCTTGAAAAAATATTGACCAAACTCAAGGCCGCTATTGCAGAACTTGGAGTGCAGGATCTAGTTAGCCTGGGTAATTTACATGTTCTTTTTTCTTTACAGAATAGAAATTTTTTTCATAAATTAATTAAAGTTGAGGCACAAGCATATATGGGATATAATAGAATACACTTCAAGAAAAAAAGATTTGTGTATTAAACATTTTTCCCATTTATGATGGTATTCTGAATTGTTTATTTCTTTTTTAAGATGCAGATTCTAGTGAAACCTAGAAACTTCATGGAAAGAAAGAAAGGTCTTGCGAAATGAAGTAGTTTATGGAAAAAATTATACGAGACATGCAATTGGTAAAGGGAGGTGTGTAAATGCAGTTTCATCAACAAATCTATAAAGTTGGGAATAACATCTCAAAGTTTTGATTCGATCAAAACAAGTGAAGCTCATAAGATAGGAGAAAGACATAGTGGTTAAATTACATTGTATCATATTGTTCAACATACTCACATCTTTGTAATAAATTGACTACATTTGTGACAGAACATTTGTATTAGAATTGTCTTTTCATTAACAATAAAATCTATTTCTAACCACAAATTATATTTGTATTATATCATAACTGTAATTGTGACTAATTATGATAATTTTTAGTGACAATTTTATTGTGTCAGTAAATTATTTGTTTTGGTGACAACATGATAGATTTTAACTACAAAATTATAAGTCACAAAATCGTCACTATTTTATACATTTGGGGACAAAATATCTTTTCGTATATAAAAGAAACGTCTTTAGTGAAGAAACTACTTTGACTACGAAACACATATAACTTTAGAGACAATTGATGGTGCCACTAATTAAAGTAATGATTTAGTGACAAGTTACTTTTGTCGATATTAATAAAAAGTATGAACTAAAACGGGTGAGATTTCCAGAACTTTAAGAAAAAATCTAAACTTTGCTACACTATCGCAATAGAAAAATCAAATAGGCTAAAACTTATTGAAAAGGCGATTACACTTAATTGAGAGGAAGAATATTGAAAAAGATCCAACTGAACTTGGGGAAGAAGATTGAAAAATATTCAACTGAACTTGGGGAAGAAGATAGATGAAAAAAAGACACAATCCACTTCGTTTTTCAGGAACGATTATAGGATCTCACTTTTGTTATTTTTCAATAATGGAATATGGATGTTTTGTTGGAGAATGATCAGTTTTATGGAGGTTGATGATTTCGATAAAGCAGGTTTATGGAAGACGAAGAGTTCTCTTAGAACATTCTGATGTTTTCTCGAAAATGTTTACCCAATATTATTAAATAGTTTTTTAGTGAAAATTTACAAATTAACAAAATTACAAGATTACAATTGAATAATAAAATGAAGAAATAAAAATCTCTTCTAGCTAAGGCGCGGATAACTCGCTCTCTTTAAGGAAATTCAAGCCCACTATAACAAATGTTTTTCATAGGTCCAACAGTAGTCCTTCTTGACTTGTCCCCTCTAGGATACAACAACTTAATCACAAAATATAACTCAAAAACTCTGGACAAGAGTTGAGTCCAAAGCTTCCAAAAAAACACCTCCCTTCAATTAATAAGTACTCTCTTTTTGACAAACTTTATGCACTATATATTTTCTTGTGTATAAAACAAATGAAGACTACCACTATTTATAGTTTAGGAAGTCTTTCTACCAATTGATAGGAAGATAATGGTGTAGTAAAAAGAAAAGAAAAATGGCCTAAGAGTTACATTGGTTACAAGGAATAATGGAGAAGTAATAGTGAAGGGCAACAAATGAACTAACATGAAAATGTTACTATATGACCATTGCCAACGTTCATTTGCCAACGTTCACTGCAACGTTCACAAAGTAATATGCCATAATGCCTTTTGTCATTAATTGACCATTGATTAATTAGGCACCAATGCTATACATTGCAACAAAGCTGCTAGTTACTCTAACAATTAAAAAAGAAATAATTAAAGTGACAATTCAAAAAGGTAAAATAATATAATATTAAAATGCCTACACTAATAATCCCCCACTCATTTAAATATTAGACAAGAGATTATATGAGTTGAAGGAAGACTACTATGCATAATGAAGGTGTGATGTTCATTGAACCTCCATTTAGTGAAACAATTATTTTTACTCCGGGATCGTAGTGGTCTCAGGCTTGAACTATGACTGCATTATGGAAATAAAATATCACTAGTCACACACAATAATTAAGGTGTTGACATGAGCTTCAAAATCCAGCACGTTACGGCCCTATGTTATCGCGGTTTCATGAGTGCTTTTGAGAATAAGCCCAATTCTCATAGGAAGCGTCCTACTTCCACACTCACATAAGTGAAATCTGTCGAGAGCGCTCCTGTAAGTTTTGCACTCCACCAATACGGGTAACAAATTTTCATTAAGAGTTTTCTAAACTCAACCTTCATAAATTACTACAGGAAACAATGCACTCACATAATAGGGAGATAATAAAAAATAGTGCATTTTTCACAACAAGTCATCATATGATTAGTTTTTCCCTTTGAACCTGGTTATAGGATCTCTAGTCCCCGGGTTAGGTTTCCTTATATATGACTCAAGGATCTATAGGCTTCAATCTCAACCCCCTAGATGTGCTCCAGACCTTTTCTCTCGTTAAGGTCTTAGTAGGAGGATCTGCAAGAATATCACAAGATTTGACATAGTCAACATTAATGATACCATTTGTCAAATATGATCTTACATTTTTCTATTTCCTCTTCACCAAAATCTTTCATATCAATTTGGCTTCTAAGAATATTTTTAGCTTCATAAATAGCATTTATGTTAGAGCCAAAGATCAATAAATCATCAACATATAGTCAAATAATCACATATGAATTATTTCAAGACTTATGATATATGCAACTTATGACACTGATTTGTTTTAAAACCATTTTGAATCATGCAGGAATCAAACTTTCCATGTCATTGATTTTGTCTCTGTTTCAAGCCATATAGGGATTTAGTAAGTTTATATACTTTGCTTTCTAGGCCTGCTTTTATAAAATATTCGGGTTGATCGATATAAATTTCCTCATTTAGGTCTCCATTTAAAAAAAATAGTTTTTACATTCATTTGATGAATTTGCAAATAAAAAATATGCAGTCATAGCAATTAAAAATCTTATGGATGTAATTCTTGTTACCGGTGAAAAAATATCAAAAAATTCTAGGCCTTCTAGTTGTTTAAAATCTTTTGCAATTAATCTAGCCTTATATTTATCAATAGATCCATCGGGTTTATCTTTTTTCTTAAGACCCATTTGCAACTAATTGTTTTACAACCCGGTGGTAAATCAACTTATTTCCAAGATTTATTAGAAATCAGTAATTCCATTTTATCATTTACAACTTCTTTCCAAAAAAATAAAATCATGTGAAGATAATGCTTCTTTCAGAGGGTCATCTCCAACATTAAATACATAAAAATCAGGATCAAAATCTTTTTCTACTCTAGCTCTTTTACTTCTTCTTAACTCAAAATCATCAATTTCTTTATTTTTTAAAGTAGAAGTAGAAGAACTAGTTGGTGACAAAAAAATTTGTTCAATTCTTTGACCCCCACTATTTTTAGAATCAAAAGGGAATTTATTTTCATGAAAAATAGCATCACCTGAATCAATTATAACATTATCTTCAAGATTAAAAAAATCTATTGTACTATTTGAAGTATAACCAAGAAAAGCAGAAGTAGTCACTTTCTTACCCAACTTTGTAATCTTGGGATCCATTAACCTCACAAAGGCTAGACAACCCTAAACTCTTAAATATCACAAACTTGGCTTGTGACATTTCCACAATTCAAAAAGTGTCAATTTAGACTTTTTATGAGGCACACGATTGAACACATAACAAGCTGTCAAAATAGCTTCACCCCATAAATTTAAAGGTGCATCTGACTCAGTAAGCATGACATTAGTCAATTCAACCAAAGTTCTATTTTTCCTTTCTCCTGCACCATTAGATGAAGATGAATAAGGAGGAGCAGTTTCATGAATTATTCACAATGCTCTAACAAAAGAATTCAGCTCATCTGACTCATATTCACGGCCTCTTTCACTTCTAATTCTTTTTATTTTCTTCCAAACTGATTTTCCACCTCATGGAGATAAGTTTTAAAATTTCAAAAGCATCACTTTTATTTTTCATCAAGTAAACATACGTTAACTTAGAAAAATCATCAAT
>NC_064286.1:11645097-11649514 GCF_019186545.1 Solanum stenotomum | reverse complement strand
GTTCTCTCTCTCATTGTAATGACTCGTGTTTGGTCCTGCGTGGGTGCGAGTTTAGGTGTCATCGCGTGATTTTAGTGTTAGATCTGGTTTTGATGCTGATATGATAGGCTTGTGGAAAGGAAGTGTGATCAGACATGGAATTCTCTTCGAGACGAGTGAGTAAGGTTGTGTCCAAGGGATGTGTTTTGAGTTTATGGTATTGGAAGATGAACATTTATTAAGAGACTTCAGAAACGTCTTATTTCTCCGGTCATTTATTCAACAACGAGAATAGTGCTTGTGTGACTTATACAACGGAAGTGGCTAGACAAAGAAGAATGGTGTAAGTAAGAGAATGACTATGTTCAGAGTGCTGCGACTTTGGAAACTACAGTTTGTGAAGTTCGTCATAAGGGAATGGATTGCGTAGTATGTTATGATGATGAAGTTGCACCAACCAAAATCAGAAGTTCTATGGTGGTTTTATAGTGTGGGTGTATATCATTACATGGTCATTGTACGGCGACTACGACGGTACTCGTGTTATCTTGGTTAGGGTTATGAGCTATGTTGCTTCTGCCATCGATCGGGCTTATGAAATTGTGCATATCATTTTCGGCCGAAGACTGAAGTGCTTTCGTAAGGTTTTGCAACTATTTAATGAGTGTAAATGAGCAGGTTGTTTGAGTACGACCTTCTCAATGGATCTGATGTCTTCTAGTGGTGGATTTAGCGGTTGTTCATGATGTGGTACTAGTGATATATGGAAGCAGAGAAATCTGAGTTGTTAGTTGTTACACCTAATCGGGTCAGAAGGTTGATGTTGCATTCTCGATTGAGAAATCAAGTGGTTGCTACTATGAACGCTTGAGTTAAGCATTAATTATAAGGAAAATTATAGTGGTGGATCGAGTGAATCGATCCTGTCTTGTTTCTAGGACAAGGTACGACCCTTGGGTGGTCATGATTATATTGGGAACTAATGACTTCATGATGAGTCAAAAGAAATAGGCAACAATAAGCCATGGATGAAGAAATTTTTAACAAGTATACTCGTGAAAAGGCAATTAAGGATTTTAGCGAGAAGGTACGATTAAAAAGGAATCGGGTTGGTTTTGTCAAGATGTGGGTTGACTAGGTAAGAGATGATTGGTTGTATCAACTTTTTAGCCATTGGAAGGACTTTTGCATGGTTTGAGTTGTAGCAGTTAAATACTTGTGATTGTAGAAGAGTTCGATGAAGTTTCATTTGAGAAGTTTGACTTAAGGTAAAAGGTAATATGCGATGGATGTTTGGCGAATAAACTATAATGATAAATGATTTACGGGAAGAACAAGAGTCTTGCACGATGGATATAAGTTAAGAGATGTGAAGGAATAAGACATCACGTGTAGATCTTTAGTTTGAAGTTGAGGATTGTGTAAATTTCTGCTTTTATGTTAGATATGACAATGCAAGGTGGACTGGTTCAGCACAAATGTATGATGTGTTATCAGCTACTTTCTGAACACTTGGTATTGGTGTTGGTGGTAAACGTTGATGTATGAGGAATTCTGCAGTTTTTGAATTGGTTTGAATTGTTCAGCTTATGGTAGGTGGCTTACGAGTGTCCAACCGGAAGGACTTATAGCTCTACATGGTTATTGAGGATTTTGAACTGGGTTGATAACTCTATTTATGGAATTATCCAGACTGTTATAACGCGTTACATAGATCCTTGATGGCAAATAGAGGTTGTGTGCTCCTAGTAGACGGAATTATTGGAGTGACCAAGAACTGCTTCAAGTTTCGGCATGAGATATATGATGGTATGAATAATAGTTGAAGCTGGGTAAGTAAAGGATCGCGTGTAATCGATATTGGTCGTGATTCAATAGTTCTATCTCAATGAAAAGGTACTATGACATTTAGAACTTGGATTATTAGCGATTGGGTGAGACCCATATCGATCGTGGAATGCTTCAATGGAAGGAGGAAGGACCATAATTCAAAATTTTGGAAGCAACGATGTGTTTCTAAGAATGACTGGATACTAGTAGCCATCTGAGGGTAAAGTAACTGGCCGGTGTGACTATGATGTTCTGGTAGTATTGATATTGTTGGCTTTAATGGATTATTGTAAAGAGTATGAGAAAATGGATAAATTGAGTATGTCTATGATTGTTATGAGGCCGGACTGGCTGATTGTGAAGTCAGACGAATGGGAAGGTATGTTATGGACATCGTGGAAGGGATATCTTGGGTTGTTCAATTTCGGTTTTGTATATTCTTATGTGACCACCTACCTCATTTCAGACATGGTTTTGGATTATGATTCTCTGTCTATGTTCAGATGTGTTTTTACTTTTGTGGGTGGATGCCTAGTGGTGAATCGGATGGATCGATTCATGTTCTCTTGGTAGAATAGAATACTTATGTGGGTGGGCCGATTCAGAGATAGTGGGTTCGATGTGGAATTGGTGGTGTTCATTGCGAGGTATTTACTGATCATAGGAGCCTACAGTACATATTCACTCAGCGGGATCTGAACTTGAGACAGCGTAGGTGGCTTGAGTTGCTCAAGGACTACGACATGACCATTTTGTATCACCCCGGGAAGGCCATTGTGGTGGCCGATGCCTTGAGTAGGAAGACTCCTAGTATGGGGAGTCTTGCCACGATTAGTGTTGAGAGGCGGCCTTTGGTTCGGGATGTTCAGAGGTTATTTGACAGCATGGTGAGATTTCGGGTTTCTGAGGAGAGTGGAGGTGTGTTTGCCTTCATTGAGGCCCGTTCATCTTTGATGGAGCAGATTATAGAGCATCAGTATGAGGATGTGAAGTTATGTCTCATCCGGGACAAGGTGATGAATGGTGAAGCCAAGAAGGCTAAGATTGACTCCGAGGGTGTATTGAGGATTGAGGGCTGGATATGTGTGCCCAAGGTTGGTGATTTGGTCAGATTGATTCTTGAGGAGACTCATTATTCTAGGTATTCTATTCATCCCGGAGCGGCGAAGATGTATCATGATCTTAGTCAGCACTATTGGTGGTGTGGGATGAAGAGGGATATTGCAGAGTTTGTGGCTAGGTGCTTGACATGTCAGCAGGTCAAGTGTGAGCACCAGAAGCCTGGTGGTGTGACTCAGAGGATGCCCATTCCTACTTGGAAGTGGGAGAGGATTGCTATGGACTTCGTAGTTGGATTGCCTACCACCGTGGGTGGTTATGATTCTATATGGGTGGTCATCGACAGACTGACCAAGTCTGCTCATTTCATCCCGGTCCGAGTGAGGTATACAGCGGAGAAGTTGGCTCAGATTTATATTAGTCAGATTGTGTGGTTACACGGAGTGCCGGTGTCCATTAGGTCTGACAGGGGTTCAGTATTCACTTCTCATTTCTGGAGAGCATTACAGCATGATTTGGGCACTAGACTCGACATGAGCACAATTTTTCACCCTCAGACTGACGGTCAGTCTGAGAGGACTATTCAGGTGTTGGAGGATATGCTTCGGGCTTGCGTGATCGACTTTGGTACTAGATGGGATCAGCACTTGCCATTGGCAGAGTTCGCCTACAACAACAGTTATCATTCTAGCATTAGGATGGCACCTTTTGAGGCACTGTATGGTAGGCGGTGTAGATCACCTATTGGATGGTTTGATTCAGCGGAGGTGGACTCCCTTGGTACTGATATTCTTAGAGAGGATATGGAGCGTGTTCGTGTGATTCAGAGTAGGCTCTTGACTGCCCAGAGTAGGCTCTTGACTGCCCAGAGTAGGCAGAAGAGTTATGCTGACAGGAGGGTTCGACCCTTAGAGTTCATGGTGGGTGATCGAGTTTGGCTTCGGGTATCGCCCATGAAGGGTGTGATGAGATTTGGGAAGAAGGGCAAGCTCAGCCCTAGGTTCATTGGCCCATATGAGATTTTGGAGAGGATGGGAGAGGTGGCTTACAAGTTAGCCTTGCCACCTAGTTTGACAGCCGTGCATCCAGTTTTCCATGTTTCTATGCTTCGAAAGTATGTTCCGGATGAGTCTCACGTGATTTCGGTTGAGTCGGTGGAGTTGAGTCCAGATTTGACATTTGAGGAGGAGCCTATAGCTATTTTGAACAGGCAGGTTCGCAAGCTCCGGACCAAGGACATCGTTTCAGTGAAGGTTAAGTGGAGGCATCGATCAGATAGGGAGGCGACTTGGGAGTCCGAGGATGATATGCGGGTTCGATATCCCCAGCTTTTCGAGGCTTCAGGTACTTTTTTTTACTTTATGTTCGAGGACGAACATGGTTTTTAGTGGTGAATGATGTAATGACCCGAAAGGTCATTTTGGTAATTTTTCGTGGAAATGACTATTTTGCCCTTTCGGTAGTTGCCCCGAGTCCCATGTTTTGTGGTTGTAAAGTTAGTTTGAGGAAAAGTTGGTAAAAAGTTGAGTTTTTGAGAAGTTGAGTTTTT
>NC_064286.1:11596461-11643040 GCF_019186545.1 Solanum stenotomum | reverse complement strand
GTGTAGGTTGACAGCTCTATCAGATCCGACTTATTACTCATCTTCAGATTAGAGCTTCCAGACTTACTTGAGAGGTAGCGGTTCATTCCAGACGTGCCCTCAAGTTATCTATATTTATTGTTTTGTTCTATTCTAGAACTTTACTATGAGACTTGTATATTTTATTCAGATTCCGTATTAGAGGTTTGTACATGTGACAACCAATTCTGGGGTTTCATTGAGTTTATTTAAAGACTTTCGCTTATCTTTCTATCTTATTCTTGTTTTATTAATTTCGTATCGTCGGGTTTTTGGGTGTTAGGCTGACGTGTCCGGTGGGGTTTGGACACGTGCCATCACATCCGGTTTTGGGGTGTGACATGAAGGGTATGACGTCGAATTTTAAGCAAATAACATGAATTCGTATTAAACAAGAGCTGACTAGGACTGATACGGTCATTTCGAAAACTGATCACGGTTATATGAGAACTAAGGCGGGAAAAATATAGCAACAGTCACTAAATAGCCCACTAACACCCATACATATATTCAGGTCACAATCGAAACTAAAAGATGAACAATAGACAAGAGGAGACGACGAACTTCTACTCTTACCACTATCTGAAAGCAAAATAAACCATATTCGAAGGAGTAAACCGAGTTTACATGGGAAAGGAATGAAAAAAAAATGATTGACTAAACAAAAAGCTATACTTTTGACTTGAAACCAAACGAAAATCGAAACAAACCAAATTTCTATCATTCGAATAACTCAGTAGTTAACATACTAGCATTTTGGATATAACCGAAATACGAACTGAAGGCAGGGGTTACCTTATAGGGTGCAGCAAATTGGACAAACAACGAACTAAAGGCACATCAACTTCACACCAAAGATGAGTTCCGAGAATTTCAAAACAAATGTCTGAATCAACTTCGAACACCGACCCCTTCAAGAACTTCAGACTAGAATACCGTATTCAACTTCTTTAAATATGAAACCTCAATTTCTCTTTTGCTTTCCCCAACTAAAAAAACTTCTGCCCCCTTTTCTTATCCTAAATCTTCAACTAAAATCTCTCTGAGCTTTTCCAATGTTTTCCTACTGCCTTCCTAAGAAAATTTTTTCCTCCCCTCATACTGAAACCGTAAAAAAAAATTATATAGAGGGAACTAGGGTTCTGTTTCTAGGGGGGAAAGGCTGAAATTCGAAATTCAAATCCTCAAAAGTCTTACACCATTAAGGGGAAACAAGTTTTTTTTATGAAATCTCGACTCCATTCTTGAAAAGGAATGGAGGCTGGATGGTTGGATCGATTCCCATCGTCCTTGGAGCTCGACGTGGCCTCATCCCACTACCCCAAGGACGAGGCACGTTGCTGCTGTACGAACCTCTGGTGAAGGAGACGTTGCTTCTGCTTTAGCCTGCTGTGATATTGCATAGAATTGGAAAGAAAAAATGGATGGGGTCGGTGTATTGCTCTTGTACGTTATATATATTGTTGTGTTTGTATTGCTGGACATTTTGTCATTCACGTTGAAAGGAATGGGTTATTGGGATTGAAAAGGGGGCTGGTTGTATTGTATTGTTGTTTGTTGTTAATGGGTTGCTGGAAAGACAGAATAGTGGAAGTGGGCTGGCAATTTGCCGGAATTAAGGCCCAAAAATGGCCTGAAAGAGTTGAAATAATTGTTAAGGGAGGAATTGGATTTGTAATTTAGGACTTGGCCAAATGAGTTGCAAAATTAGCCAATTTAAGTTACAAATATGGCCAAACTTAGTTAATTGGAACAAGTTCGGCTAGTAATTAAAATAAGATGAATTAATATAATTAATTTATGAGCTTATCAATCTTAACGAAATAAAATAATTGACTTAATTATAAACTAATCACTTCAAAAATATAAACTATTATATAACTAAACTAATTAACCAAATATTTAAGTAAAACTAAAATCTTTTTGAGACGATTTTCAAATATTTATAAAATATGCTAACTAATAATATAATATATATAGGGAAAAGGGACGAATTTACCCCTGAACTTTGCTAAATGGTACGTCTATGACCTCCGTTATACTTTGGGTCCATCTCTGCCCCTGCCGTCTAATTATCGATACACACATGTCCCTCTCACTAACGGCCCCCTCATTTTGTACACGTGTCTTAATCCTAATCAACTACCCATTTGACCATTATTTTCAACCCATAAACTCGACCTACAATTAAAAGATCCACCCGACCCACAGCCAAATAACCCTTCATCTTTTTTGTAAGGAAATATCATTGATTCCTTGCTTATCCAAAAAAAAAAAACTTCATCTGGAATAAACTCAATGCATCCTTCTTAATGTTTCAAACAACAACAATTAATCAACCTCTTTCAACAACACAAATAGATTGTAAGAATATTTTCAATCCTGTGCAAAATTAAAATAAAAAACTTTCCAACAACAACCACAAAAATATGGTGCACTTGATTCAATTCACTTGGCTGGAGATGAAGCTCGTTGTTGGTTTGTTGGTTTTTTCTCCGTCATTGGAATCTATTTGTTGTTGATTGTATTGTTTACTGATTTTTATCAAACTTCAATTTTGCCGGAGAATGGAGCTCGCCATTAATGGCGGAACTCAAGAAAAATGAAAATCCAATTTAAAGCTTGAAGTTTTATCCGTCAATGGTGTTAGTATTTTTAAACCGTTTCAACAACAACTAATCAATTTAAGTTCAAATTTTCTTATTTGATTGCAAACCCACTTTTCTTGAAGCTTTGTCCATCAATGTTGGTAGTATTTCCAACCCCTTTCAACAACAATAAATCAATTTAAATTCGAAATTTTTGTTTCTATTGAAGACTCACTTTTAAACCTGAAGCTTTGTCCATCAATGGTGGTAGTATTTCCAATCCCATTCAACGAAAAATTAAAATGGGTCTCTTGTTTTTCAGTGAAAGCACATGCTACTGCGTCTTTGTTTTAATGAGATTTGAAAGAGCTTCAAATAAAAATGTAGTGAAGAACAATTTTGTCTTTTGTTTGATTTAAAAGGTTATGGGTTATGTTTTAATGGAGGAGGGCTCTTTATATTTTATTTTAATTTTAAATGTCATGGTGTTTTAATTTGGGTCATGGGTGGGTAAATTATGAAAAATGGGTGGATCTTTTAATTTTAGGTAAATAAACAAATAAATTCGAATAAATGGTTGAGATGAAGCCACGTGTCCATCCGTTAGTTTTAAGGGTATACACAAACCAAAAGAGTAACGGTAAGGGTATATACAACCCTAAAGTATAACGAAGGGTATTAACATACCATTTGTTATAGTTCGGGGGTATATTTGTCCTTTTTCCCATATATATATATATATATATATATATATATACATGTGTGTGTGTGTGTATACATATTATTTAAAAGTTCCCAAAAAATGACAAAATCACATAAAACTAACTTGAAAATATTTTGAATTTTATGAGGTCAATTGTTTCAAATTGTTCGGAATTTAAGAAGCTCGATGATTAATTATTATCGGGGAGGGTCAAAATTGGGTGTCAACAGGAAGCTCTTGAGCTAAATAATGAATGATTCAAGCTACGTCATGCTGCGACATTAAATCAAGCGCTACATGGGAAGAAACTCATGAACAATATGTAATAGATAGGTAGCTCGTGTTTGAAATTTTGATTTTTAGCATAGTTTAAATTCGTAGAATCTAGGAAGTTCTTTTAGTTCTTAGTGTTAGTTACAGTGGATTTTTCATTATTTGTAACTAAGCTTGTAATAGTAAAAAAAAAAAAAATTGGAGCTAGGCGCACCGTTTGGCATGCCGCGCCTGGCATCGAACGTCAAAGAAGACTTTTAAGCGTGATGAGGGGCACGTCATGCCAAGCCTCGCACCTCAGAGCGCCATCTCAGGTGCGCTGAGAGGCGTGTCTCCCCTCCCATCGCCCCTATGCTGAGAAAATTATTTCCAGGTTTTGACCCGGATTTCACCTGATCCATCCCTTAAAACCCCCAAATTCATCCCCTATTCTCTCCTTTTCCCAACCGACCCAAACTCCTCAAATCCTCCAAACTTCTTCTTCTTCTTCTTCCCTCTCCAAATTCCTCCATTAACCCACCTCCAACTCCTCTTTTCCCACACAGCTCCCCATTTTCTTCAACTTTTCTTTCTCCCACATTTCCATTATAGGTACTTCCACCTCTCCAAATTTCCTCCCTCTCTTTCTCAACCCAAATTTTCAACTCTTCTTCCCTCACCTCTCACTGCCCAAACTCGACCCCCCCCCCCAAAATTTTTCTAATTTTTTTCTTTCTTCCTTTTCTCTAGTTTTCTTCTCTTAACAGGTGGTGATAGCTCCTCAGGCAAAGAACGTGGCGGGCTCCAAGCGGAGTAGAAAAGGAGAAGCTTTCGGGTCCTCTAGTGGCTGGGAACCAGTGCAAAAATTTGGTTAAAGGGTTGTGGAAAGGTATGGGTGGGAATGGTTCGAATGCCAAATTGAGGCGAAATATATAGGCGACGAATTTGTGAATAAGGTACGGTTTCAGTCGCAATTTCCTGATATATATCAGACTATTAATGAGTTAGATTTGAGGTTTATATTTGAAAATTCAGGGGATTGCAATTTGACAGTAGTGCGAGAATTTTATGCTAATTGGCTAACTGAAATAAAATATAAAATTGTGCCTTTTAGGGGGAAAGATGTCAAGTTTTCTGCCCGAATTCTGAATGAATTGTTAGGAACCCCAAATTGTGACCCTGTTGTGTTTAATGAGTTGAAGGATAAACCTCCTTATAAGGATATCTGACAAACCTTGTGTGGGGTTGATTCGAATGCTAGGTGGGAGCGGAGTAAGGACACTGGGAGGCATAATACCCTCTATTTTGCTAGCTTTAATCAAGTGGCTAGGGTTTGTTAAAGATAGTGTGTAGTGTGTTGCTTCCTGCCAAACATTTGTCTGAGGTGACAAGAGATAGGGTGGTATTAGTATATATGTTGATGAAGGGCATGCCCATTAATGTGGGGGCTATCTTGAGGCAGAGTATGATGAAAATTAGGAATAATATGAGGTGGAGGTTCTGTTACGGGGGATTGATCAACCGTTTTCTTAGGAGTGAGGGTATTGAAGAGGAAACGGTAGACATGATTGTTGATTGTCACCCGGATTTGATGGGTAAGTTGGTTGATGTGACTCGAACAAAGGCATTAGACACATCCCATGGACCGGTTCAGTCTGCCTAGGAGAGCTAAGCCCATGACAATAGCGTCATGGCAAGGATGTTTGGTATGGATGAGTTGCAGTTGCAGATTGGAGGTCGTCCGGTCACTGACGATGAGATGGAGACCTTGGCTGATCGTTATCCTTTGATTGACAGTGCCATTTTTTGGAGCCTTTGGATGATGATGAGGCTACTGTTGATGAGGCGATGGATGATGAGTAGTGAATAAGTATTGAAGAAAACAAGATATAAGAATATGTGGCTGATTTTATTATTCTCTTATGTTGTACTGAATAGGGTATATATACACAATCATAGCCCCAAGAGTCCTAACAGTTGCTAGCTCCTAGAGTCCTAACAATTGCTAGCTTAGTCTTCTGTGTTAGAATATGGTTAGGACTCTCCTATATATGTGGCGGCTAGATTAACCCTTGTCACTAATATGCTGACTTGTATCTTCATCATCCCCCGCAAGCTGGAGGTGGGTAATTGCACAACGCCAAGCTTGGTCCGAAAGAATCGAAAAAGAACCTTTGTCAGTGGTTTGGTGAACACATCGGCGACTTGGAGCTATGAAGGAACAAACTTTGTGACCATGGCACCTTGGGCAACCTTTTCCCTCACGAAGTGGTAGTCAAGCTCAATCTGTTTTGTACGAGCGTGGAGAACAGGATTCTTAGTCAAGTGCATTGCGGAAATATTATCAGTGTAAAGAAGAGGAGGACTGAGTAAGGAAATGCCAATGTCGCTGAGTATATATGTGATCCATGTTAGCTCCGCAACCAAAGAGGCCAATGACCTATATTCTGCTTCAGCGCTAAATTTCGCCACAGTTGTTTGTTTCTTAGAAGTCCACGAGACGCAATTAGAACCTAGAAATACGCACAAACCTGTCGTTGATCTTCGCGTGATAGGATAACCACCCCAATCTGCATCGGAAAAACCAACTAGATTGAGAGAGGATTTTGTAGTGATGCGAAGGCCAAGCTGTGTAGTTCCTGCTAAGAAGCGAAGTACTCGCTTGACACCAGTCCAATGAGTGGCACAAGGGTGTTGCATAAACTGGCAGAGGAGATTAACTGCATGGGCAAGTTCAGGGCAAGTGAGGGTTAGGTATTGCAGGGCGCCAACTATACTTCGGAACTCAGAGGCATCAATAGGAGGACCTCCAGTATCATGAAGCTCATGTTTTGTAGCAAGAGGAGTATGAATATAACGGGAACAAGTCATCTTTGTGTGTTCTAATATATCCATCGCATACTTGTGTTGGCTAAGGAATAAACCATCCGGGCAGCGTATAACTTCAATTCCAAGGAAGAAGTGGAGATCACCCATATCTTTCATAGCAAACTTGGAGTTTAGATTAGATACCAAAGCCTTTAGAAGGGAGATGCAGCTTCCTGTAAGAACTATGTCATCGACATAAAGAAGGAGCAAAATGGTGTCTTGAGAAGACCTCCAAATGAAGAGAGAGAAGTCAGACGGGCTGCAATGGAATCCCAAGTGTAGAAGATGGGTACTAAATTTGTGAAACCATGCTTTTGGAGACTGTTTTAACCCATACAAAGCCTGCTTTAACCTGCACACATGAGACGGAAAAATAGGATCAATGAAACCCGGAGGTTGTTCCATGAAGACTATTTCTGTGAGATCACCATGTAAAAATGCATTCTTCACATCAAGTTGCTTAATTGGCCAGTGTAATGTTGTAGCAACAACAAGGACAATACGTATGGTGGTCACTTTTACCACTGGACTGAAGGTTTCGTCAAAATCAACTCCCTCAATTTGATTATAACCTTTGGCGACGAGCCGAGCCTTGAACCTTTCCACTGAACCATCTGCCTTTAATTTGGTTTTAAAAACCCATCGAGAGCCAACTATATTCATATTGGATTGACGTGGAACCAGCTGCCAAGTGTCATTAGAGTGAAGAGCAGGAAATTCTTCGTACATTGTTGCAACCCAATGTTCTTTGGATAAAGCTTCTTTGATGGTGCGGGGTTCTTTTGTGTCAAAGGTGATAGAAACAGTCGTGGATAGTGAGTGGAAGGTGGGGTTGGGTATGCTATTTGTCTTAGCTCTAGTAAGCATTTTGTGAGAGTTCGAAGGGCTAGGTGGGCGAGAAAAGGTAGATGGACAGTATGGGACAGCTCGTATGGTTTGAGATGGAGAGTGTGATAGTTGAGCAGGATCAATTATTGGTGATGATGGAGAGTCATGTATGTCTGATTGAGGACTTGGTGGTTCAAAAGTACAATTTGTATGTGCGGAAGGAGCTGTTGGAACTGCAGGTGGTTGTTGGATGTTCGGAGGAGCTTCAAGCACTGGTTGTGGGCTGTTTTGAGGGGATCCAATATGCAGGTGTGGTGCAGCAGCAATAGGCATGATAGGAACGACAGATTAGTCATCGAAGGTGTGATTACCTTCTGTTTGTTCTGTTTGTGGTGTATCAACCTCCGTGTATGTGAAGAACTGTGATAAATCTGCATGTACATTAGGACTAGAGCTAGAATATGGTAAAGTAGACTCATCAAAGATGACGTGCCTAGAAATATAAACACGCCTAGATTCAGGGTGATAGCATCTGTAACCTTTATGAAGAAGACTGTAACCTATAAAAACACAAGGAAAAGTTTTTGGCTGAAATTTATCTTTGTTGTAACCTTTCAGGTTGGGAAAACATCTGCAACCAAAAACTTTCAATGTATTGTAGTGAGGTTCTTGACCAAACAACTTTGTGAAGGGAGACGCCATTTTTAAAGTGGACGTAGGCATTCGATTAATCAAGAACACTGCAGTCATAAAAGCCTCAACCCAAAGAAATATAGGCAAATTAGCATTAAAAATCAAAGTCAGGCCTGTTTCAACAATATGTCTATGTTTTCGTTCTGCTACACCATTTTGTTCGGGAGTATGTGGACATGAAATGTGCCTTTGTATACCATGTTGACCCAAGTAACTAGTAAATGCAAGACTGTTAAATTCTCCCCCACCATCACATTGAAAAGTCTTAAGTTTCTTAGAAAATTGATTTTCTACCAATTTGTGAAATGTCACAAAGTGAGCGAAAAAATCAGATTTCTTCTTTAATGGATAAATCCAAGTGAACCTGGTACAATCATCAACAAAAATGACATAGTATCGAATTCCTTGAGAAGATGCAACAGGGGATGGTCCCCATAGATCACTATGTATTTTTGCTAAAAGTTCAGACTCTCTTTTATTTGATGCTTGAAAAGGTAATTTACAACTCTTCCCCATTTGACAACTAGTGCATATGGAGGGAATTTTATTCCAACTACTAACATCAATCAAACTATTGCTATGCAAAAATTTAAGAGTTCGAGGGTGGGGGCCTTGGGCCTAACTCACACCCCAAAAGCTAGCTCAAAGGGAGGAGGATTGCCCAAGCCTTATAAGGAGTCCACCCATCTCATTAACCACCGATGTGGGACTTTTGTGATTCTTTAACACCCCACCTCACGCCCAGTGCTTAGCATCTGGTGCGTGGGCTATTTTTATTTTGGGGGCCCCAACATCGGGTGAGACGGGCCCTGCTCTGATACCATGAAGAAGTATTGAAGAAAACAAGATATAAGAATATGTGGCTGATTTTCTTATTCTCTTACGTTGTACTGAATAGGGTATATATACACAATCATAGCCCCTAGAGTTCTAGCTCCTAGAGTCCTAACAATTGCTAGCTTAGTCTTCTGTGTTAGAATATGGTTAGGACTCTCCTATATATGTGGCAGCTAGATTAACCCTTGTCACTAATATGCTGACTTGTATCTTCATCAAGGAGGAGGGTGCTGCTGTAGATGGCAGGGAGAATTCCTTAATGGTGTTCGATGGTGGTGACGACGAGGCCTAGAGTCCCCAGGGAGTATTCCTAACCTTATACTTTATTTTAATTGTGAACTGAGGACAGTGCTTATCTTTAAAGTGTGGGGTGGGGTAATATTCTCTTATGTATATAGTTGTTTACTGCTTTATCGAGTCTAGTTGTTAGTTTCTAGTTTAATTTTTCTTTTGGGTTCCTTAGAGTTTGTTTTTGGTACCTTTACTGAGGATTGTCCCTTTGAACCGTATAGAATTAGTTTATTGCTTTGTTGAATCTTAGAGTCGTCTTAGGAGTGATAATTCCCAATGATAGATGGATGACGACCGTCTTAAGGGAAAATAGTCACATAGAGGAGTAGGATTGAAACACCAACCTTGATCTTTTGATGCTATTTCCGAATAAGTTAGCCAAACGTCATGGGTAGTTATACTTGGACAAATGCAATAGATGGTTGACCTTGTAATTAGCATGTGTTCTTATGTTTGACTCGAAATAAAATGAAAATGGGCTTAATTGGGTAGTAATACCGTAATGCAACTTGTATGAGCATGTTAGTTGATATATCCTTATATGTGTCATAATGCCATGTGTGGTGAGAATTGATTGGTTCTTTCTTAACTTGATATCTAGAACTTGCCTTGTGCGTGTTGAATTAGTAGCTTGTATGACTTAGGGAATGTGATTGAGGCGTTTCTTTGAAATAGCCAATTCTTAACTCTAATTGTATGCCTACCATTGAATTTATCCCTAGTGAGCCCCATTGAGCCTTTAGCCTTGTTTATTGATAAACCACATGATAAGCCGAAACCCGTTGTTTGATACCAAGTCTTTTGATCCTATGAAAATCCTTAATACACTATGTTAAGAAGAAGGGTTGGAAAATGTTGGTTGATATAGCTAAGGATGAATTGCTACATTGTGTGGGAAAGAAAATTCTATTTTGGCCCTGGTCCTTATTAGTGACAATGTGCACCTTGACTAAAATTGAGGGTGGCTAATTTAGAACTATGCTCGAGACATTGGCCCTGATCCTATCAAGATAATGTGTACCTTACTCGGATGTTAAAATCTGGAGTTTGAATGGCTAGTGCAAAGGCATAAATAAAAAAATAAAAAAATAAAAATTATATGATGAAAAAGAAATAAAGGACAAATATATATGGAGCAACAAAGCGGGTATGTAGTCATGAAGTGTATACTAGGAGGAAGGAAAATCTATGAAGGAGATTGTTGGCAAAATAATAACATATGCATTAGGGAGGTGTATTCACTAAAATGATTCCCAAATATTCCATCCCTACCTTAAGCCGACATCACAACCAAATGAAAGTCCTCTTGATTCCTTGAGAAGTATAATGCGAAAGTAAGAACACATTATGGGCATGCTTATGGTATGTTGAGGAAAGTAAGAACTGTTTTTGTGAGAGTGAGTTGATTGCTTGAAAAAAATAGGCCTTGTTGAGTTTGAAATTGTTTGAGTGAAAGGCTTTACTAAACATAAACAAGTGAGGGCATTTATGGCATGTGTAGGATTATCTAATTGATATGTGGTATGAGTTTGCATTAGCCCGGAAAAATAACAAAAGAGTCATTCTTTGAGCATGTGTTGTACTTGGTGTAAATGTTATGAATTGTTGCATCCAAAGTGAACTACAAGATCATGATAAAAAAAATGTTTGGTTGATTTTAAAGGGTTGATAAGTTTGAAGATTGTTTGAGGACAAACAAAAGTCTAAGTGTGGGGTGGTGATCTTAGGCATATTTATATGCCTAAGTTGTCAATATTGCCCATGAATTGATTAAATTGAAGAATGATCTTTAATTGTTAGCTTGATTTTTGGTGTAACTTGTGATGATTATGTACTCACACATATGATTAGATGCTTCAGGAACTCTTGATGAAATTGGAGTTGGAGCGAAGAAAGAAGGAGAAAAAATGAGCAAGAAAACGACCAAGGCAAAAATCAGCAGTGCTAGGCGCGTTGCGCCAGAGGATGCCGGACTAGAGCATGTTTGGGGCGCGTTGTTGGGCGTGATGCGCCAGAGGATGCCGGACTAGGACATGTTTGGGGCGCGACACGCCAGGACTTCAAGAATGCTGGCATCTCTGTGGCGTGATGGCAGGCGCAATATGCCAAGGAAATGCCGACTTTTCCAGCTAAAAAATCATTCAATAGGATTCCTAATTGTAGTGGTATTTGACTCCAACTTTTCTAACTCTTATAAATAGACTCCTAGGGCTCCATTGTGAGGGTCGACTTTTTGATTTAGTGTGCAAGAGCAAGAATTCAAGTTTGTACTAGGTTTTAATCCGTTAACTCTTCTATTTTCCGGAAATTGCATGAACTATTGTATTTTCTTGTTTTCTAATTGCATGAGTAGTGTTGAAGTTTGCTTTTAGTTACTGCAGTAAGTTTTAGCAAAATAAGTTATTTAGTTTGAATAAATTTGAATTTTGAATTTTAGTTAGTTTGTTTATGTTGTTGAGATATTTTAGGTTGTTTAAATTTTAAATTATGCAGATTATGTGTTTTATGCTGGATATTTAAAGCCCCTCAATGCTTAATAAAATTATTGAAAGCTATTGAAAGTCATTTCAATCCATTGAGAGACATTTTCAATCTTTTTGTGCTGCCCCATTTTTAAAAAAACACCAACAGTGGTATCAAGAGCTTCATTGATTTTAAGGGATCTATGAAATCTTCCAAAGAATTACCATACATTTTTAACCCGTAAGGGCTACCTTTTTAACCCATCAGGGCTACCCATTTTAACCCATCAGAGCTACCTTTTCAACCCGTGCATTTTTCAATGCACAGGCTTTTCTAAACCAACTTTTTAAACCAAAATAATGGCAAACAACAGTCTCTCTTTGAATGCCCAAAAATTTTCACTGGTGAAAACTATCAGATTTGGTCAGTGAAAATGAAATCATATCTTGAAGACTATGATATGTGGGAAGTTATGATGGAAGAAAAAGCCTTACAACCTCTACACAAGACAATGTCATCGCATGTGATTTTGAAGAACAAAATCAAAAGAAGAAATTTTGTAAGTTCAAAAACAATGAAAAAAATTCAGCATCAACTACCAAAGCAAAAATTGAGGAGGAGCATGTTTTTTCAATTGTAGTAACTAAAGCAAAGGAGGAGTGTTGAAGTTTGCTTTTAGTTACTGTAGTAACTTTTAGCAAAATAAGTTATTTAGTTTGAATAAATTTGAATTTTGAATTTTAGTTAGTTTGTTTATGTTGTTGAGATATTTTAGGTTGTTTAAATTTTAAATTATGCAGATTATGTGTTTTATGTTGGCTATTTAAAGCCCCTCAATGCTTAATAAACTTATTGAAAGCTATTGAAAGTCATTTCAATCTATTGAGAGACATTTTCAATCTTTTTGTGCTGCCCCATTTTTAAAAGAACACCAACAATGAGTAGCTAAACGCCCTAGTTCTGGGGCTGTAGCTACGAATTGATTGTTGATTATTTGAGGTTGTTGAATTAATTTTCGGTTGTCAATACAAGTTGCTTCTATATTCTTTGTATTAGTATTTTATGCTTGCGCACCATAAGATAAATCTATTGTCTAATCTTAAAATCGGGAGAGGAGAGGTTAGATAGACCAGAGAATATAGAGAGCTCGGTCCACCCATTAAATTGAGGAGATTAGTGTTCAGGAGTGACGCCCAGAAGAACACCTTGCTTGGTTACGAAATAGGATGAAATATAAATGCTTGCCAGTTAGTCTATTTATCCCCGCTCAATGATGTAGTTAGATAGCTGACTGGGGTAGGCGACGAGAGGCGTATAACCTAGATCATATCATCAACCCTACAAACCAGAAACTTGAGAACTAAATTAGTTCCAAGCCAATAATATGATACATGATATTCTTTATACGTTGCAGCCCTGGAATTGCTTTTAACTTGCTTGAAACATTATATCAAAGTCGTTCACAATTAGTTACTTTCAATTAGTGCATAATTATTAGTAGATAAACAATAAATCATCAACTCGTGAAAATGTTACTTTTTACTTTTAGTTGTAGAATTAAGTGAATATAAGTTGATCATATGTCCCTTGGGAAAGATAACTCGTTTCTTTAAGAATCTATATTACTTACGCGACCACGTACACTTACGTGTATATTTGGGAGTAACAAATCCCAAAAGGAATTCTTCAAATATGAAAAATTGGTATCAAAATGTTTAAGATTTGAATACATCTAATTTTTTATGTATAAATAGTACTACAGAACAAACCTGAAACACTATATGCTTGAAATTTAAGTTTGTTGATATCTTCTTATTCCTCGTTTAAATTCATTGAAGCAAACATTGATATATTAAGAACACATTTGAGGGAAATTAGATGTTACTGCAAATTTCATCGATAAGGAATTGGTGGGGTTCATGAGGATTTGTGTAGAGGTGGCGGATAACCTTGTGAACTTATATCAATTTTAAGGATGAGGGAAATCCTTTGAACTTTTAAAATGGTGGGAAAATTTTCACGAAAAATTTGAAGGGGTAAAATTTAACCATTACCGTGTTTTATCACAATACTAGACATTGGAATAATACAAACCCACGTATATATTACTCATTTTATCTCAATTTATGTGACATAAATTAAATTTCAAGAGTCCATCAATTTTTTTCCTTATAATTTGTAGATATTTTATATTATTAATTATTGTGATTTATAGTATTTTTTACATAATTTTCAAATAATATATATTACTCATTCTGTCCTAATTTATTTATCAACGATAGTTCGAGATTCAAATAAAAAAATACGTCTTTTAAATATTTTAAATTGTCAATTATTGTGATTTATAATACTTTTTATGTCATTTTCAAATAAGAGTTGTTTCTCCCTCTAACTCAATTTATACGTGGGAAAAGGGCCTAACATACCCCTCAACTTTTTCATTTGGAAACAGATCACATATACCCCTACCGTTATAGAAACATCTCACATATACCCCTACCGTTACAAAATGAGCTCACATATACCTTTCATTTAACGGAAGTGAAAAAATTAGTTTAAAATTTATATGTCACGATATAATTTTGAAAGTCAACCAAATTTTTTGCATCTTTAAATATTTAAGTTGTTTGTTATTGTGATGTGTAGTACATTTTAGTCATTTCACATAATATATAATATTTTCTTTGTCCTAATTTATGTGGAATCGATTAAATTTTTAAAGTCAATATATTTTAAGTAGCTAATTAATGTGATTTATAGTATTTTTTATATAATTTTCAAATATATAACAGATGGAAAAAGAAAAATAAGACAAACAAATTAAAATGAAAAAAGTAACTTTTGGCGGCTTTTTTAAATGATCAAATTGCCCCTATATAGAAAGCAAACATGTTGACGATCAATTACCTGCTTTCTAGACTCATACTAATAGTAGCAATATTTGAAAATTAAGTTGATTAATTTCTTTCATTATTTTTTTAATTTCAGTTTTTCACATTGGTGGTAAAGATTAATAAAAAAATACACAAAATATTTTGCACCTTTGTGAAGTATAAATTTGCAAGTAGACATTATCTATTGTTTTTTATAACATGGACTAACAACTAAAAATATATTATTATTTTTCACAGAAGCAAATAGACTAATGAAGTTTATGGATAACCTAATATTCGTGTCCAAAACTTAAATAATTTTAAGAAAAAAATTAGTCCGTCATAAAATGGTAAATTATTAGTGACAAAAAGATCACGTCACTGATAACCTAATATTCGTGGCTAATTTTACTCAATCAATTGTGCCAACTTATTTTTTAGCGGAAAATGCTAGAGGACAAAATTTTTACTTCGAAATATTGTATTTCGTAACTAAAAATATGTGACTCGTGCATTTAAGCACGAGATATAATTTTATCACCAAAAATAAATAATTATTGACAAATTTTGTATCGTAGCTAATAATTTTGTAGCTAAATATCACATTTGTTTTAGTGTACCGCAACGTGACATCCGTACCAATTCATGCAGCCCTAGATTATTCCTTTCCTGCTTGAATTTCTAATTTTAGTTTAATTTGATACTTGATACTTCAAACCTTTTTATTAAATTTGGTGGAATCATCCACTCTTTTGTTCTAAAGTGCTACAATGAATAGATTAGTATTCTTAATTTCCTGATTGAATTCTTATCCTTACACTATTTCTTGTGGGATTCAACCCAACTCTTTGTTGGGTATTTTTATTGAAAACGAACGCTTAATCGTCTAATTGTTTTTAGGGTAATAGGAGCTTTATTAAAAATGGTGCTGCTGCCGGGGAATGGTGGCTAAGAATTCAATTAGTGAAGTTGCTTTGTAAGCTTGTTGAGTAGTTGTTGATTGTTGTTTGGTGTTGTTGTATTTCCTATTTATCATATATTACTAAAAGTGGGAAGATCCAAAGTGCAAAGTTGGATTACCATTTTACCCCTACATTATATAAAAATATTATAAATTATATATATTAATTAATTATTAATTATTAATCCAACTCCAAAATTATTTTTTATTTATCAATTATGAGTTATGTCTCTTCAATGGCTCAATCCCATTTTCCAACAACCATACAACTTCAGCTATTTAAATCGTATATTATTTTCTGTTTCTAAAGCATTATTTAGTTAGTTTTCCGTATTAAATTAAATATTTTATGTTTCCAAAGCATTTAGTTTGTTTTTCGTATTAAATTAAGTATTTTCAATTTTCTAATCATTTAACTAATTGAATGGTATAACTAATGCATAGACTCTTCAGATTTGGAATATAAATAGTTATTTTCATTTTCTATATATATATATTGTAAATTAAATATCATTTTTTACTTCTAATCCTTTTATAGTTTTCTCTTGTATTTGATTAGCCCTTCTGTTTGCTAATTACTAATTTTTATTTATTTTTCTTCGCTTCAGATCTTATCTTGCAATTGTGAACTGTTCCCTTCTCCATCGCATCATCAGGTACATAATAGATATGAGAGTCATATCATTGGAATTATGTGTAGTCATGAAGAAGATAAACATACATTAGGTCAATTCACTAGGAATCTTTTTAGTTTGTTAAGATGCGTCTCATTAGGAAATATAGAGAACTTGTATTGTTTGAGATCCATAAATTAGTAGTAAATACTAGAATGAAATGGGTCCAAATAGAGTGAAATGAATAGTGAGAATGCATATGCCGACTCTAAGAAGCATGTAATTGAGGTATGATTGTAATGGGATTAAAAAAAGTAATAGAAGTAGATGGATTGTTGTAGCCGATAAGTAACTGCTAACAAATTGGTATACAAACATTATGAGTTTTGTCATCTATACTATATTGTTACATGCTATAGGGTTTGACCAAATGATGACAAAAGCTTTCACTAGAAAACAAAGTAAAGTTTAATGTTGACCAAACAACATGATCTGAACTTACGTGTTTGGGTCCAGTAATCTCAAATTGGGCTTTTGACTGTCATCACATATACACATAGCATATGCATAATCATAAACAAGAATTGTGCCATTGTCTTTAGAAAGTTAAACCACTTTAGTCAGCTGCACCCCTGATGCTCCCAAATCATTATTTCAACCATTTGTATTAAGCTCTAGCTTGTTTGTGAATATGGATTGATTATGTTATATTTCGTAATACTATTATACTCAAACAATTTAGTTAATATTCTCATATAAAATTTACACATGAAGGATTCGTAATCTTGAATCAAACAAAGAAAGTTGTACATGCAATTATCTATTACAAATAAATATGATGTTTTTCAAGTGTACCACGTGAAATTGACAACGATACATTATCCATCTTAAAGAAGAAATATATTAATCAACATTTCTACATTATGAAATACATTTTTTATTAGGAAACAACATCTTGATATGTATGTAGATATAAGGAGGAGACAATAGTTTCTTAAAAACAAGACACAAACTTTAAGATATGAAACATTTACAAACATAATCAACGTTACTTATGTTTACCTATAAACTATATGTTATAGAAATATTTAAAAAATAAGGAAAGTGCCACACTGAGTATAAGATATATGAGAACTACATAAGAAAAATGTTATATCAATATAATTGACTGTTTAAAGCTACAAACAATAACCCTTTCCTAAATTTAGTCACTTATTACTCACATGTTTTACTATCATCTATATCATTTTAAAAAATTGTACTAATTAACATTGGCTACACGTGCAATGCACGTGTACAAAAACTAGTAGGTATAAACATGAGTGATAATGGTAGTGACGACGCTAGTCACGACGGGTAAATGATCAGTTGGTTGACTTGAATGGCATGCACATGAATATCATTGAGATGAATGGAGCTATCAGATAACTTCATACAACAAGGAAAGCAATGTACCAAAACAATGCTACAACTACTCCAAATGAGAGGAATGTTCGGGGGCTTAGCTCATAAGGATCCTCATGAACACCTTCGAAACTTTATGGATATTTGTGGGTTGTTCATCTTCAAGAATATCTCACAAGAATCTATTCGGCTGCGATTATTCCCATTCCCCTTAACGGGGGGAACCTACTAGATGATTGGCTGAGTTGCTGAATGATTCTGTCACTTCTTGGGAGGATTTAATTAAAGCATTCTTAGAGAGATTCTTCCTCCATTGAAAATGATCAAAATTAGGGACAACATCTAGAACATTAAAAGAGTGGAAGGAAATATTGTAACACCTCAAAATTTAGAAATATAAAGAATGTCAAACACGACTACTGGTTCAAGTCTACGAGACTAGTCTATGGTTCGTAGGAAGTTCTACGATTCAGAGACCAGTCTCATAGGAAGTGGGAAAGTGATTTGGAAATCAAGTCTAGTAACTGATTCTACGATTGACCAATATGGTATGGCGAATGGACTACAGACCGTAGGAAGGTCCCATGGAAGGGTCCCAGACTTGGTAAAATATTGAGTTGAAAATTGAGGTCTACGGATGGGTTCCACGGACCATAGAAATTTACGGTCCGTAGAAATGGGTCATAGGATTTTCCCAAGACGTAGGCCCCAGTTGTTCGACTTACAATTGATAGTATGGTCCGTATGAATTTCTATGGTCCATAGTTTGCAATCATAGGGTCAGTCGGTAGTTATTTTAAAAGTTTATTTGCGACATTCCCTATGCTCCAAAATTTTATACGATGACGTCTTGCCTATAAATAATCCCCTATGACTACTTTTACCCCTAAATCTACCCATTCTCCAAAAATTTCAAAAGTTCCTCTCCAAGGTTTTCTATCCAAGGCTCTTAATGAATTTCTTGGGCTTTTCAAGTCTTCAATGTTTCTTCATCAATTGCTTGTGGGCTTTGAAATTGAGGTATGTAAGGAGTTCATCAATGGGTTCCATTCACCCATTGAGTCCCCAATGATTCTCCAATTCCCCAATTCAATTTCCCTAAATTGGTTAGGTTTTTATTCAATTCCCCGTGGGTTCTATATGTATGGATTTAAATTGTTTGATTTTGATTATATTATGACTAGGTAAATTACTCGTGCTTTGCACGGGATTGAACTATTTTATTATGATTACATATGATCATTTGGTAATATTTGTATTTTCGATACATACACTACATTGTTAATAACATTTTAACTTAAGGCAAAGCGTTCCTCTGAAATCTTAAAGGCTATATTTCTTCAATTTTCGTTTTTGTTATACAAAAATTATTCATAGACAGGTTTTAAGTATAAAAAAGAAGTGTAAGCAAATATCCATGGACAACATCAGACATTAAAGAAGAGACCAAAGAGGCTCGAACAACAACACTCCCAAGTAAAGTGGAACATCACGTCTATAGAAGAACATAATTAACTAAATTCTAATAGAGTACCTTCGGCTCCTTTCTTATGAACCTCCATCAATCTCTTTTTTATTATAGTATGTCGTATCATGTATATGTTAAAAATGACCCTAAAATTGTTAGTATCATAAATGTTTTTCCTCATTGTCTCAAAATAGTCATTAGTATTGCTTAGGTATCATATTACCGTCCAAACTTATTTGGAATTGAACCATAGTTATTGTTATGGTTATTGTATGTAGTTACAAAGAATTGATGCAATTATCAACCAAGAAGTAGGTGTCATCTGAATGGAACTGTTCACAACAGGAAATTCTAAACCAAAATTTGGACACATAACATATTAAAATCTCACAACATAATTTTGTGAGAACATGAACTCACTAATATCCACAAATAATAATAAAGATAATCTTACTTTCCTAATAATCAAAAAGAAAAAGCCATGTTGCTTAACATAATTTTCAAAAAGATAGTCGGTCGGGTTGTATCCAAGTTTACAGTTCACAAATTTAATTGAAAGAGTTCAAAAAAAAGTCACCAAAATAAAAAAAAGAAATTGCAATAGATACATGAATCACTATGACTTACAGTAAAAGATTAAGCTTCATGAAATAGGAGGAAGAAAACTTTGAGGAATGAAACATACTTCATAAGAAGCTTAATTAATGTATTTGAATTCGACTCCCCTATAGAGAAACAAATCTACAAATAATAGTGGCAGAAATAAAAGTTTTGTTTACTAAAGAACCAATTGTAATGAATTCAACCATTTCAGCAACGTTATGAGTTGTGGACTGAGAGGTGCAAGAGTAGTAATGTCGCATTGATATTAAAATCATTTTTATTTGTTTATATGAAGAAACCTATACAAAAGGGTAAAAGAGAAGATTAATTTCCAATCATCCTTGCTGAAATTTTTAACAAAGTTAAAAAAAAAGTCACCAAAATAGCAAAAAGAAATTGTTATAGTTACATGAATCAGTATGACTTATAGTAAAGTTTAAGCTTCAAGAAATAGGAGGAATAAAAATTTGAGGAATGAAATAAACTTCATAAGAAACTTAATTAATGCATTTAAATTCGACTACCCTATAGCCGAAAATAATTACAAATAATAGTGGCAGAAAATCCCTATATTTATAGACAACAAAGGGTAGTGTGAACAAAAGTTTATTGTGCCTTATAGAAAAGATCACAGCTCTTTGGAAAAGTCAGAACTCTTTGAAAAAGTTACAACCCTTCGGAAAGGTCACAAACTTTCATAAAAGTCGTAACTCTTCATAAAAGTCACAACTTTTCAAGTTACAACATTTCATAAAATTCACAACTTTTCATAAAAGTCACAACTATTCATAAAAGTCACAACTTTTCATGAAAGGGGAAGACTAGTTTTGGAAATAAATAAATTAAAAGGGAATTCTGGTTTGTGGTGGCGCCATGTAGGCAAGCCTAGGGTTCTCTTTTATTTATATACTAGGTAATTTTCCCGCACTTTGCGCAGTCATAAATAATAATTGCATTGAACTTGCAAATAATCCTTTACTAATATCCATACATTAAAAATAATAGAAAATAGGTTCTTAAATAAATATTAGCAATATTCCAACATTAATTTGATTATTTGTCATTATCACATAACTCAAGAACGTCTAATGAATGAATTATTGAGGAAATAATAAATAATTGGTCAACATTAAAAGGAAAATAAAGAAGAAAATAAGAATATATATATATATATACAAAGGCATTTCATAAGAAAAAGAACACATTTAAGTTGCATAGATTATACAATTGTGATATATGTCTTAGGAAAAAATTCAAAAATTTGTTAACAAATTCAAAAAAGAAATTATGCTTGAATATGAAAGCAATTATAACTTTTGAACTTGCATAATAAATTTCTTCAATTGATAAGTGAAAAACTCCATATCTATGTTAAAATAGATAATATGTAAGCCTATATATAGTACTTTTAAGTTATAAAATTTTATATAGAATATCAAAACATGAATTCTTGGAACTGAGAATAATAATTATTTTATGCACAATGAATATACCTACTATATAACTTTGCAGAAACATAAACAACATAGTTTAAAACATGTACTCAAAAACAACAATTAATATCATAAGCATAAATTAATGACTGTAAAAAAAATATCAGGATATGTAAAAAGAGAATGAAATAGAAGGAAAACTCCAAGTCCACTGAATGCACAGTGTCCCCTTAAGAAAATTATTCCCCTTTAATACCCGAGGTTTAAAGAATTAGATCCTCTCAAGATGGAACAATTTTATTCACCAACGTATTGATACAAAAACAATGGTGTCAGTAAGACACTCAACAAGAGCAAGGTACATTAATATTTAATTGTGCAGAAGAAGAAGAAGAAGTTCAGAATATTCGTTGCTTTAAAATGAGAGGAAATCCCTCTATTTATAGACAACAAAAGGTAGTGTGAACAAATGTTTATTGTGTCTTATTGGAAAAGTCACTACTCTTTGGAAAAGTCACAATCCTTCAGAAAGATCACAACCTTTCATAAACATCACAACCTTTCATAAAAGTTGCAACTTTTCATAAAAGTCACAACTTTTCATAGAAGTCACAACTTTTCATAAAAGTCACAATTTTTCATGAAAGGGGAAGGCTAGTTTTGGAAATAAATAAATTAAAAGGGAATTCTGGTTTGTGATGGCGCCATGTAGGAGGGCCAAGGTTCTCTTTTATATATATACTAGGTAAATTACCCGTGCTTCGCACAAGATTGAACTATTTTACTAAACTTACATACGGTCATTCGGTAATATTCGTATTTTAGATACATACACTACATTGTCAAGAACATTTTATCTTAGGGTAAAGGATTCTTCTGAAATCTTAAAGTACAATATTTTTAATAATTTTCATTTTTTTTATACAAAAATTATGAGTCATAGAGAGATTTTATGTATAAGAAAGAAGTCTAAGAAAATCTCCATGGAAATAGTTGGTCAGAAGTAATGAAATTTTGTAAATTTCATGAAGTTATAAAGAGCACCATCAGACATTAAAAAAGAGACCAAAAGGCCTCGAACAACAACACTCCCAAGTAAAGTGGAACATCACATCCATACAAGAACATAATTAACTAAATTCAAATGGAGGACCTTCGACTCCTTTCTTATGAACCTCCATCAATCTCTTTTTTATTATAGTATGTTGTATTATGTATATGTTAAAAATGAACATAAAATTGTGAGTATCATATATGTTTTTCCTCATTGTCTCAGAATAGTCATTACTATTGCCAAGATTGAGAAGTGAAGAAATAGGGGAAATTTTTTTACTTGGAGAGTCTTGTAAGGAACTGATAATAAACCATGTTTTTATGAGCTTTTTTTCGAGCCTCTGTATCTGTGATTTTCTTCATTATCTACTGGAAAAAATTCAGTAACTTTCTTCAATAGAGACGATAATATGTATACCTCAATCCATACAAAATGTTTGTACCTAAGAAAAAACAATCAAAATAATATACTAACTGTGGCAAGCAAGAGAGCAATTTGTTTGGTTCTTTTAACAAATATCATCATTAGTTCCATATTAGTAATCACATATTTATTGTTGTATGCTATCAAATATAACACAATCCACAAGCAATTTTCTCAAAAAGTATATGAAAAAACTTGTAAAAAGGGACAAAAGAGAAGATAAATTTTCAATCATCCTCACTGAAATTTTTTAACAGAGTTCAAAAAAAAAGTTACAAAAATAGCAAAAAGAAATTTCAAGGGATACATGAATCACTATGACTTACGGAAAAAGATTAAGCTTCATAAAATAAGAGGAAGAAACCTTTAAGAAATGGAACACACTTCATAAGAAGCTTAATTAATAAATGTCTATGGATTTGATTGTCTTATTGCAAACAAACCTACAAATAATAGTGGCAGAATTAAAAGATTTGTTTACTAAAGAACCAAATTTAATGAATTCAACCATTTCAAAAGCATTATGAGTTGTGGGCGGAGAGGTTCAAGAGTAGTAATGTCGCATTGCAATTAAAATCAATTTTCATTGTTTATATGAAGAAACATGTAGAAAGGGACAAAAGAGAAGATCAATTTTCAATCATCCTTGCTGAAATTTTTTAACAAAGGTAAAAGAAAGTCTCCAAGATAGAAAAAAGGAATTGCCATTGTTACATGAATCACTAAGACTTATAGTAAATATTAAACTCCATGAAATTGGAGGAAGAAAACTTCTAAGAATGAAACAAACTTCATAAGAAGCTTAATTAATGAAATTGAATTTGACTACCCAATAGCGGAAAAAAAACCCTACAATTAATTGTGACAGGAAATCCCTCTATTTATAGACAACAAATGATAGTGTGAACAAATTTTTATTGTGCCTTGTCGAAAGGGTCACAACTCATTGAAAAAGTTACAACTCTTCGGAAAGGTCACAACGTTTCATAAAAGTCATATTTTTTTCATAAAAGTTGCAACTCTTCATAAAAGTAACTACTTTTCATACAAGTTACTACTTTTCATTAAATCACAACTTTTCATGAAAGGGGAAGGCTAGTTTTGTAAATAAATAAATTAAAAGGGAATTCTTGTTTGTGGTGGCGCCACGTAGGCGGGCCTAGGGTTCTCTTTTATGTATATATATATATATATATATGATATGATATGTTTATTTAAATTCAATTACATAGCTTTCCAATCAATTCTATATGAACCCATGCACTAATGATTTTTTTTTACTATGAACCCAGATTGCATGAATTTGAAGAAAACTATGAATTAATAACTGATGCTTGTATGAACGTATGCATGATTTATTTTCACGACCCAAAGTACACCGTAGACGTGACATGGCATACAAAACCTAAAGAGACCTTACACAAGCCACTTAGCATACATCATACAAGATAATAGAACTTAAAGAGTTCAAAAGACAGCATTTCATATTTCAAAAGAGCTTTTGAATCAAAAAAGAAGTCTAACATTTGTCTCAATAAGCCATCTAATACATCATAACAAAAGTGATTTGGACTGTCACGACCCGATTCATACAAAGTCTGAAAAATGAAAATGACATAAAGCTATAAAATGACATCGTCCTCGAAGTATGAGGACTCACCAAGTCTTCACATCTCTAATGCAATCAAATAGCCATGAACGGAAGGATAAAAATCACCAGTCCCTGCATTAGTAAAACAATGTAGGCACAAGTATGAATTAGTACTTGGAATATACTAAATATGAGGGGAATGCAATAAAATATAAGACGTGATCATAATGGGACATAATCGAAAAACATGAAATGCATGACCAAGATAAAACAAAGTAAAATAATTTAAGAAGATTCATAAATCATGAACATAGTCATTGTATATTTAAATTACAAAAGGAAGATTCTTCAAACATGAGTTATTAACTTAGTGTATTTGGTGGGAAGTTTATCATAAACCGACATATAGACCATGTGAGCTAAAACATGGAAACTAGTGTCTACCCCACAATAAAAAGGGGTGTCCTGCCTTGCCAAGTTAAGAACCATAAATTTGAGCTAAAGTGGATCCACTAGTTAATGTACATCTAAATACAAATCATTCTATGGTGGCACATAGTTATGGGATAACAAGATTGCTACTAGAATCCCGGCCTCAAGCTACGGGAAAGCATCCATCTCAATACGCTCTCAGTGCTAAGCATAAATCCCATAGAATAGTCATTAATCTTATTCATTTTTATCCTCCATGGAAAAGTACAATTAAGATACTAATCCAAGCTATAAACATTATAGGGTAGCTCTTTAGACCACGCGTGAGAAAACCTTTCACCATCTATGATCTTTTCATAATAGCTTTTTGAGACTCATAGTCATTAGCTTCATGCTAGAAGTGTCCTACTACTAATGAACATAGTTTTGAAAGCGTGATAAATAATCATTGATGGCATATCCGGATACCATACTAATCAAGACCCAATTTAGGAAACTAGCCTGGAAAGCATTGAGGAAAAATCTAGATGTCATTTATGTCATGTGGCCAAGCTTCATAGAACATAGAAATACCTTCATCTATATGCTTCCTTGAGTCATAAACACTGCTTTCATAAAAAATATATTCATAGATTCAAGCTTCTTCATAAATTCATACAAGTTAGGGTTCATAGTTAAAATTCATAGATCAATGCATGGCTTCACATGAAATTAGTTGAAAAGAATGTAATTAAGTCGAAATCATCAAAATAAGATTATAATAAAGCAACTGAATCCATACAAATAGAACCAATGAGGAATTGAGTAGAAACGTAATCAAATCTTGTATAATTAAATTGGAGAATTGAAGAAACTATGGGTGCTCAATGGATGATTAGAACCCATTTATGAACTCCCTACATACCTTGATTGAAGCCTTGAGTAATAATGAAAAAGGAAACTTGAACTTGAAGAACCGTAGCTTTTTCTTCCTTGATCTAGAGAGAAGATTTTTTTTAGGAGAAAACATTGGAGAGAATTTAGGAATTTGAGAGAATGAATAAGTTGGGGGGAATTTCTAAGGGTTAAGGATATTTATAGGGTTTAGATTTAGGGGGTAAAATGACGTAGTATTGGGTTAGAATAATTAGGAAAAGACCCAAAAGCCCTTAAAATAAAAATGTCGAGCCTCAGCTACGGTTCAGACCTACGGTCAGTGGGTTCTACTACAAACTGTCCTGGTCAACTGTAGGTAAGGTTCAGAGACTTGAATTTGGATTATCCATCGATGGGAGCCATGTACATTTGGTAAATCTATCTACGGACTGTACATGGCCACCGTAGGTCCTAAAATATTTCCCAAAAGTTATTGTTCATTTCCATTGTACCTACGGATGCCATCTACGGTTAGTAGATGCTTCTATGAACCGTAGGTGGGAGATATAGGTCACACCTGCAACCTAAGAACTGCAATTTTCATTCCTTTAAATTCAGAGGTTTTAAAATATTTCCCTATGGAACATTGGTCCTCGAATGGGACTCAAGCTAGCATAAATAAAGTAGGAAAGAAACTAACAACCCAACATGAATGCAATTTCATCAAAATGAACATAATAAATGAAGAATATTAACTTCAAGATAAAACATACTTTTAAAACATCTTTTCATAAACTTATTTGCGAAGCTAATACAAATGCACATCACTATGAAACAATCAATGGAGCTAAATCAAAATCTCAAAAATATGATTTTTCATGAGCATGCATGCATGAGGAAAAATGAGAATGACTAAGAACGCAAGAATCCTAATGAGTGAACATGAGGGGCTAATCCTCAAACTAGACCCGAAGATGAAGGAAAGAGATAGGGTTACTAAGACACCACACCATCTCCAGCCTTTCACATACCATCCCAAAGCAAGGAAGCTTACAAACAATTTAATTAGTACCTAATACATACAAACCATGAAACAAGCACCATCTTTCCCTTGGGAGCAAACATCACTAGTCTTTTGAATCCATCTCCCTCAATCCAAGCACTAACCTAAGTCGTAACAACCACAGAACCATTGATACATGTAAACACTTAAGGAAGTTCCACCAAGATTTCAAGGTCAACTTCAAACACATTTACCACACATGGAGTCTTACCATGTCCAATGAAACACCCAACATCAAGCAATGCATAACTACAAGCTAAAAGATCATAACTTACCAATTACTGGATCCAGGGAATCCTCTTGATTTTGTCGAGTTTGATCTTTCCTACCATCCCTTCGCTTAGAAGTAATAAATGGGCAATCTCTCATCTTTTGACCACTCTTTCCACACCCAAAGCATGTATTTGAACCGGCTAGAATCATTACCTTGAGACCGATTACCTTTATTGCACCTTGAATGTAAGAAATCACCATTTTCCCTTCTTTTCCTGTTATAATCCCTAGTTTTCTCCTTAAGCTTCTCCTTTTCTATTTGTTGCACCTGAACCATCAAACGGGATACATCCATCTCTTTAACAAGCATGGTGGTTAGGAATTCTTTCACTACCAAATCGGAAGCACCCGACACAAACTTACTCATCCTTGCCCTTTAATCGACAACCATAGTAGTTGGAGCGTATTTGGACAATTGGATGAATTTCAAAGCATACTTCTTCGCACTTATATTCCCTTGATGAAGATTAATGAACTCAAGAACCTTTGCCTCCCTTATCTCAAGGGGAAAGCAACCTTAAATATCTCCCAACCAATAGGACCCACACCTATTTCCCTCTATTCCTTCCATTGGTTAAACCAAATTGCTCCCTAAACATTATAAGCGGCCAATTCCGCCTTTTCAACTGAAGTGATACCCATGATTCCCACTATCTTATAAACAACATAAATGAACTCTTGAGGATCTTCCTTAACTCTAGACCCATGAATTTCTTGAGGATTCATTCTAGTAAAGTCCCTCACCCTTGTTGCCGATGTACCCATCCTTGGGTTCATGGGATCCACAACCTTTCTGTTTTCTTGAGCGATCATATCTTGCGCCAATGTATGAAAAACGGCTCAAAACTCATCGTTAATCACTTGCTCGACAAAAGGGTCGACCGATACTTGGGGAACCTTGGGCTCCATATTTTCATGAACATTCCTTCTCATAAGATTCCTTAGTGGAGGCATATTACGAAAAGCATAAACAGGGATTACGAAGGGAGGAACTTTGGAGAGATAAACTCTATGGCATGACTTTAAAGTAAAGGAAGAAGTAGAGTTTCCTAAAGATCTTATAGCCTCTCATTAATAAATGTGGAGCGCTTTACAATTATGAATAAGAATCTATTCGACGTGGCTTATGAGACATCCTAGAACCTTTCTAAACATTGTGCTCTGAAAACCAAATTTGTCACAGTCGAAAGTACACCTTAGATGTGACATGAAATATAAGACCCCAGAGGACTTACACAATCCACTTAGCAAACATCATACAAGATAATAAAATTTAATGAGTTCAAATGATAGCATTTCATATTTCAAAAGAGTTGTTGAATCAAAGCTGAAGTCTAACATTTGTCTCAATAATCTATCTAATACATCATAAGGAAAGTAATTGGGACGTAACTAATACATCACATACAAAGTCTCAAAAATATAAATGACATAAAGGTATAAAAGTGACATCGTCCTCGAAGTATGAGGGCTTACTAGACCTTGAAATCTCTAATGCAATCATCTAGCCACGAACGGAAGGATAAGAATTGTCAGGCCATACATTCGTGGAACAATGTAGACACAAGTATGCATTAGTACAGAGAATGTACTAAGTATGAGGGGAATGCAATAAAGCATAAGATGTGATCATAAAGGGAGATAATAAAAAAAACATGAAATGCATCACCAAATTAAGACACAGTAAAATCATAAATCAAGAACATGGAAATTTATCTTTAAATCATAAAAGGAAGCTTAATAAAATATTAGTAATTAACGTAGTTCATTTTGTGGGAATTTTACCATTAACCGACATATAGACCATGCGAGCTATAAAATGGAATCTAGTGTCTACCCTACACCAAAAAGGTGTGTCCTCACTTACCAATGTAAGAACCATAAATTTGAGCTAAAGTGGATCCACTAGCTAATGTATATCTAAGACAATCATCATATGGTGGAACATAGTTATGGGATAAGGAGATTGCTACTAGAGACCTGGCCTCAACCTACAGAAAGCTTCTATTTCAATATTCTTCTGGTACTAAGCATAAATCCCACAGAATTGTCATTAATCTTTTTCATTTTTATCATACATGGTAAAGTACAATTAAGATACTAATCCAAGCTAGCAACAACATATGGTAGCTCCTTAGACCATGTGTGAGAAAACATTTCATCATCCATGATCTTTTCATGATAGGCCCATAATCGTTAACTTCATGTTAGAAGTGCCTTACTACTAATGGAAATAGTTATGAAAGCGTGATCTATAATCATTGATGGCATATCCAAACACCACTCTAATCAAGACCTAATTTGGGAAAATAGCCCAAAAGGCATTGACGGCAAATCTAGATGTCATTCATGTCATGTGGACAAGCTTCATGAAATATGTAGTTATGTTCATTTGTAATATTACTTGAGTCATAAACATTGCTTTCATAAAAACATGCATAATTTCATAAAAATATATTGATAGATTCAAGAATTTTCATAAATTCATGTAAGTTAGGGTTCATAGTAAAAATTGACAGATCAATGCATGGATTCACACAGAATTAGTTGAAAAGCATGTAATTAAGTTCAACTCATCAATAATAAGATCATAATAAAGCAACTAAATCCATACAAATAGATCCCATGAGGAATTGAGTGGAAACCTAATCAAGTCATGGGAAATGGAAGAAACTTTGGGGGCTTAATGGGTGATTGAAACCCATTGATTAACTCCGTACGTACCTTGATTTAATCCCTGAGCAATGATGAAGAAAGGAGACTTGAACTTGAAGAACTCTAGCTTTTTCTTCCTTGATCTAGAGAGAAGATTTGTTTTTTGGAGAAAACATTGGAAAGACTGTAGGAATTTGAGCGAATGAATAAGTTGGGGGAAATTTCTAAGGATGAAGGGTATTTATAGGGTTTAGATTTAGGGTTAAAATGACGTAATATTGGGTTAGAATAATTAGGGAAAGACCCAAAAGTTCTTAAAATAAAATTGTCGAGCCTCACCTATGATTTTGACCTACGGTCCATAGGTCCTACTACGGATCGTCTTGGTCGGCCGTAGGTAATGTTCAAGGACATGAATTTGGACTATCCATCGATGGGGCCCATGTACGGTAGTTAGGTATACCTACGAACCATACATGGCCACCGTAGGTCCTAAAAATTTCCCCAAATTTTTTGTTCATTTCCATTGTACCTATGGATGCCATCTACGGTAAGTAGATGCTTCTACAAACCGTAGGTAGGAGCCGTAGGTCACACTTGCAACCCAAAAACAACATTTTTTGTTATTCCTTTAGATTCTTAGGTGTTACATTTATGAAAAAGGATTATTTATGATCTTGGTTGCTTTAAGATTAGCATCAATTAGGTTGTGAAAGATTTTCTCACATTAAGGGATCATGGTTTGGTGAAAGGTTTTCTCACTCATGCATGATTCAAGATTTAAGGAGATATTCAATGATGTTTTTATCTTGGATTAGTAACTTAATTGTGTTTTCCATGGATGATGATATGCTTATATTTATAACTAATTCCGTTGGGATTTTACTTAACATCGAGAGTATATTGAGATGGAGGCTCTCCTGTTAGTAGTGGTTGAGTCTCTAGTAGCAATCTCCTTGTCCCTAACTACGTGCCCATAAGCTGTCTTAAGTCTCACAACTATTGGATCCACACAAGCTAGAAGTTAAGGTAATTTCCTTGGCAACTAGGGACATCTCTTTTCGGTGTGAAAGCAAGACACCAGATTTCATGTTATAGCTCATATAGTCTATGTCGGTTAATAGTAAATACCCGAAAAAATGAACTAAGTGATTCCTAAATGTTTTAAGAAGTTTTCTTTATGAATTCAAGATGTACTAACCATGTTCATGATCTACGGTCCTTCTTAAATGTTGTTACTATGTTTAGCATGCTCAAGCATTTCATGTTTTCGATTATATCCCCTTATTATCATGTTTATGTTTTTATGTTTATCCCTCATTCTTATTACATTCATTTACTAATGAATACTTGTGTCTACATTGTTTCACTAATGTAGTGCTTCATGACTCTTCTCCCTCCATTCGTGGCTAGTTGATCACTTTAGAGATTTGAATACTTTGTGAGTTCTCAGACTACGAGGACAGTGTAACCTTTATTTCTTTCTTATGTCTCTTAGGCTCGGATGTTGTACGTGGTGTACGAGTTACGTTTCGACCACTCCTCTTGATGTAATAGATGGCTTGTCAAGACTATGTTAGACTTCCACTTTTAAATTTCAAACTCTTTTATTTGTATTAGAGTCTTTGCTTTTATCTATTATATTGTGTCTATGTATGTCAAGTGGCTTGTGTAGGGTCTCTCGGTGTCTCGCCTAAGGTGTATTTTGGTTCATGATAGATGACCATAGTGATTGCGGAGGTTAGAACTCTTAATCACAATCACCAAAGAAGGTCAACTCAGTCAACCATTCATCGCTATCACGACCATGATGCATAAGGGATCAGGTCCTCAAAAATGTGACCAAGGGCATGTGAACACTAAGGGTAAAATTACCTACACCAGCTGATGCACATCAACTGGTTTTGGCAAGTTTTAAATCTCTGGTGGAGTGTTCAAAATTTGTTCGGAACCCTGCACACACAAATGAGATATGCTATCCTGCAAAACTCATTATTCCAGACTCAGCGGTTTAAACTTCCATACGAGGTCATCTTCGCAAAAAAAGGGTCCCACGCCCAAACTCTATATTAAGCCAAAACCCACAGAGGGCTCAGAATCGACCTGAGAGCCTTGGGATCTGCAGAAAGGCCGTTCAAAACACAATTCAATATTTTAAAGTTAACCGTGTTGACGGTATTTTAATCCATGCCAATCATTCCACTAGCCTAATATTACCCTTTCGGAGCTGATGAAATCGTCAAAATTGGATTCTAAGGTCGCCTTCCAGAACCTTTGATCAAAATCAACCGTTCAAGGTTCAATAAAACTCCTAAACACATAAATTCCTATAAAAACCAAAAGAACAATTATGGGACCAAATTTTCAGTCCCCGTAAATCATAAATGTCTTGGGGTCACTATAGGAACACTCTAAATGACGAGCAAAAGTCATCAACAAAGAAATGACCTAGAGGGTCATTACACAGAGTTGTTGAGTACCCTTGATTTAATCGGAAATAATATGATAATGGGTCTATAAAGGATAGGATGAATTGTTTGAGGATGTAAAAAGGTTTTTAAGTGTGAGGTGGTGATCAAGAGTGAAATTACGAATTCAAACACCATAGCTTACCTCATGTTTTAGCCACATTTTGAGTGTAGTACGGTGAATATTCATGTGTTTAGTGATTATATTTTGTCATGAGTTAATAGATATGATTAGGTTGATTTTAGGCCAAAAATAGCAAGAAAAGACCCATACGATGGATTGGAACACAAAGCGCGATAATCCAGACTAAGATGAAGCAAGAATAGATGCGAGAAGGACTTAAAGATAGTCCTCACACCGTGCATGTACATGAATTGATCTGTTGAGATTTTCAACAAAATGAGGCTGGATTTGAGAAATGGACCCCGCGATGTGAGGTAGTTCCTCTCACAATGAGTCCTGCCTTCTGAGCACCTTATTTATTGGAATGGGTATGACCCAGTCAATTTAGAGTCCAATCGAGATTAAGATTTTGACGCTATTATAATATATATGTCTTTTGAAAACACATCTAGGGTTATGAAGTATTTCTAAGGGTTTGGAATTACTACAAGATATTAGAATTAATTGTTCTTAGTTTTCAGGTTTTACTTTCTAGTTTTAGTAGATTATTGTTAAATGAAAAAAGATTATCTTGCCAGAGTTGCATTAATCAAAGGTTCATATTACTTTCTATTGTATTAATGCTATCTATTAGTTTAAATTACTATAGTTATTATTACTGCTAGTTATAAGTATATAAACTCATAATTAGGGTTATCGAACTTAGAGTAGGGATGACGACAATGAATTATTTACAATAAATATCTTTCTTGTGAAGGGCTGATGATTGTGTATTAAGTTCCTTTCGCAATGGAAGGTTTCTTTAAATAGTCGACAACATTAAAAAGAACTTGGATCTATTCTAATTTGTTCGACAAAAGAAGTTAAGATTAGGAAAAATGATCATTACTAGGGATTTGGTGCTACGTGCCAACCACCATCTAATAACTTAAGCTCGAGAGACGATAGTTTATCTGAGACTTTTGATGAATGGACAATTTTACTCGATACCCAAGAGCATTTGTCAGTTTTGCACAATAAACACACCTGAATAAATTGATAGTAAAATTTTGTTTGAGTTGTGTTATCTAATAATTGTAACCGTAGTTCACATTTATTATTGACACAAATCCAACTTGTCAAAGTAATTAGCAGATTCTCATAAAAAAATTCAATTTTCCAATGACAGTTACTAATTTGAATCTCAACATTAAATTATATAAGAACTCTAGTATGCTCTCTATGGGATTCAACCTCAACCTAGTTGGTTTACTATATTTTTCAATCGACCATATAGAAATAGAATTCTGAGTTCTAGTTAGTTTGATTTTACTTTTTTTTTTAAATTGATAATATTTGGTAAATATATATTTAAATTCAAAAGCACCATGTTTTAGCTTTAAACTTTGTTGTAACCTCAATGATATACAAGGGTTGTTTCTTCAATGAAAGAAAGCAATGAAGCAGAATGTATTATTGTTTGGTTAGTTAATAGAAAAGGATTACTTGGGTCGTGCTTCCTCCGCCATTGTAACAACCATTTCTATCTCAGCAATAATAGCTTCTGCCTGTGCGATTACAGCTTCTGCTTCTGCAATTGTGTCTGCAATTACTTGTGCATTAAGCTCCTGCAATTGTGTCTGCAATTACTTGTGCATTAAGCTCCTGCTGTGGCTGCCTTGGAATCTCTTCCGACTTCCAAACTTTGCTCTCTCCCATTCTGAATCGAAAACCCATCCTAAATTGAAAATACAACAAGATTTGCGACTACAAAATTAGAGAACAAGTTACAAGGGGTTTGATGGTTTGTTTACAACAAAGTTACATGAGATTAATTTGAGAAATAGCCACCTAATTTCTATTTTATTTAATTTTTAGGTTTAGGGTTAGAAAAAGTGGGGTTGGGTTGTGGGGTCATGTACCTTTTCATCACTTTAAAAACTTGGGGGATAAAAATGCAACTATATAAAATATCATTTTCATCCCAACATTTCAACATTAAATAAATTCATCCCTCTAAAAAATTAAATTACAATCCCAAGAAATATAAACAAAATGTAAGTGTAGGCATTTTAATATTATATTATTTTACTTTTTTGAATTGCCACATTAAACAATTTCTTTTTTGATTGTTGGAATAACTAGCAGCTTTGTTGCAATGTACACCATTGGTGCCTAATTACTGAATTATCAATTAATGACCAGAGGCATTATGTCATATTGCTTTAGGAACTTTGCAGTGAACGTTGGCAATGGTCATGTAGTAACATCTGCACGTTAGTGCATTTGTTGTCCTTCACCATTACTTCTCTATTATTCCTTGTAACCTATGTAACTCCTAGGCCATTTATATTTTCTATTTAATACACCATTATCTTCCTATCAATTGGTAGGAAGACTTCCTCGACTATAAATAGTGGTAGTGTTCATTTGTTTTATACAGAAGAAAATATAGAGTGCATAAAGTTCGTCAAAAAGAGAGTTCTTATTTGTTGAAGGGAGGTGTTTTTTTTTTGTAGAGCTTTGGACTCAACTCTTGGCCAGAGTTGTTGAATTATATTTTGTGATTAGGCTATTGTAACCTTGAGGGAACAAGTCAAGAAGGACTATTGTTGGGCCGGTGAAAAACATTTGTTGCAGTGGGCTTGAATCTCCGAGTTAAAGAGAGCGAGATATCCGCACCTCAGCCAGAAGAGATTTTTATTTCTACATTTTATTTTTCAATTGTAATTTTGTTATTTTGTAAAAAAATTTCACTAACAATTTTAAGGAAATTCATAATGGCTACAATTGAAAAAACCACGGATGTCAAGATGGGAGACCTTAACAAGACATTTCGGTTCAATGGTAACAATTTCAAGAGATGAAACGGTAAAGTTCTTTTCTACTTAAGTCTTCTCAATGTTTCTTATGTGTTAACTGAGAGGAATCCTAATAAAGTAAACATCACCTCTATGAATGATGATGAAACTATTTCTCATCTAGAGAAAGTGGAAAAGTACGATGGTGATTCCTGTAAGTGTCAGTATTATATTCTCAATTGTCTATCTGATAATTTTTATGCTTATTATGATAGAACTTACTCTAGTGCAAAGAAAATTTGGAAACTATTGCATAGTAAATATGATACAGAAGAGGCAGGAGCGAAAAATTATGCGGCTGGTAGATTTTTTTGTTTCCAAATGGTGGACAACAAATCAGTGGTAGACCAAGCTCAAGACTTTAGAATGATTGTTGGAGAGCTAAGGTCCGAGGAGGTCAAAATTGGAAATAACCTTATTGTTTGTTGCATAGTAGATAAACTTCCACCTTCTTGGAAGGAATTTCAAAATGCAATGCGCCACAAACCAAAGAAAACCTCTCTTGAGACGTTGATAATGAAAATCCGTATGGAAGAAGAGGCAAAGGGCCAAGATGCACTTTTACAACAAAAGAGAGCAACATCACAACAAAGGTAAATTTAATTACTTTAAATAATGCTACTCATGAAACTCAGTAAAATACTTCTTTGAAGCCTAAGAAGAAAAAATTTAAGAAAAATAATGGTAGACCTCCCAAGAAAAAAATGGAGAAAATAACCAAGCACAAAATCAACAAGTTCAAGATAAGGGATCGTGCTTTGTTTGTGGCAAGAGTGGGCTTATTGCTCAATTTTGAAATTCCAGAAATGTGGTCCTAACCCTCAGGCAATCGTTACCGAATAACCTTTTGTGGTGGTGATTACCAACATAAACATGGTTGAGAATGTTGATGGATGGTGGATTGATTCTAGTGCAAACCATCATGTTTGTTATGACAAAGATTGATTTTAAAAATATACTCATTTTGAGGAGCCCAAAACCATCATTCTTGGTGATTCTCATACAACTCAAGTGCTTGGAACGAGAGATGTCGAATTGTGTTTACTTCTGGAAGGGTATTAACTTTGAAAGATGTCCTCTATACTCCTTCCATAAGGAAAAATTTGATGTCTAATTTCTTCTTAATAAAGCAGACTTTAAACAAATTAGTTAATCTGATCAATATGTAATTGTGAAGAAGGGTATTTTTGTGGGAAAGCGCTATGAAGGTTGAAAAGAATACAGTTTTTACTTCTGCTTATAATCTTTCTTCTACCAATTTTTGGCATGTTCGTTTCTGTCATATTAATGATTGTTATGTTGGAATCATGGGTAGTTTAGGATTGATCCCAATGGCTAAAAGGAACGTTGAAAAGTGTGAGGCTTGTAGTAAAGTCAAAATCACTAAAAGACCTCATTTTCAAGTTGAAAGAAAAACTGATTTGTTAGAACTAGTTCATACTGATATTTGTGAACTCGGAGGAATTTTAACTGGTGGAGGTAATAGGCATTTTATCACTTTCATTGATGATTTTTCAAAGTTAACATATGTTTTACTTAATGAAAAATAAAGGTGATGCTTTTGAAATTTTAAAACTTATCTCCATGAGGTTGAAAATCAGTTTGAAAGAAAAATAAAAAGAATTAGAAGTGATAGAGGCCGTGAATATGAGTCAAATGAGTTTAATTCTTTTGTTAGATCATTGTTAATAATTCATGAAAATACTCCTCCTTATTCTTCTTCATTCTAATGGTGTAGTAGAAAAGAAAAAGAGAATTTTGGTTGAATTGACTAATGTCATGCTTATTGAGTTACATGCACCTTTAACTTTATGGGGTGAAGCTATTTTGACGGCTTGTTATGTGCTGAATCGTGTGCCTCATAAAAAGTCTAAATTGACACCATTTGAATTATGGAAAGGTCACAAGCCAAGTTTGGGATATTTAAGAGTTTGGGATATTTAAGAGTTTGAGGTTGTCTAGCCTTTGTGAGGCTAATGGATCCCAAGATTACAAAGTTGGGTAAGAAAGTGGCTACTTGTGCTTTTCTTGGTTATGCTTCCACTAGTACAATCTATAAATTTTTTAATCTTGAAGATAATGTTATAATTGAATCAGGTGATGCTATTTTTCAGAAAAATAAATTCCCTTTTGATTCTAAAAATAGTGGGGGAAAAGAATTGAACAAAATATTTTGTCACTAACTAGTGCTTCTGCTTCTACTTTAAAAAAAATAAAGAAATTGATGATTTTGAGTTAAGAAGAAGTAAAAGAGCTAGAGTAGAAAAATATTTTGGTCCTGATTTTAATGTGTTTAATGTTGGAAATGAACCACTCACTTTGAAAAAAACATTATCTTCTCATGATTTTATTTTTTGGAAAGAAGTTGTAAATGATGAAATGGAATTACTGATTTCTAATGAAACTTGGAAATAAGTTGATTTACCACCGGGTTGTAAAATACTTGGTTGGAAATGGGTCTTAAGAAAAAAGTTAAAACTGGATGGATCTATCGATAAATATAAGGCGAGACTAGTTGCAAAAGATTTTAAACAACTAGAAGGCCTAGAAATTTTTGATACTTCTTCACCGGTAACAAGAATTACATCCATAAGATTTTTAATTGCAATGATTGTAATTTTTTATTCGCAAATTCATCAAATAGATGTAAAAACTTCTTTTTAAAATGGAGACCTAAATGAGAAAATTTATATGGATCAACCCAAGTATTCTGTTGAAGCAGGCCAAGAAAGCAAAGTATGTAAACTTACTAAATCCCTATAAGGCTTGAAACAGGCACAAAATCAATGGCATGAAAATTTTGATTCCTGCATGATTGAAAATGATTTTAAAATAAATGAGTGTCATAAGTGCATATATCATAAGTCTTGAAATAATTCACATGTGATTATTTTCGTATATGTTGATGGTTTATTCATCTTTGGCTCTAACATGAATGTTATTGATGAAGCTATAAATATTCTTAGAAGCCAATTTGATATGAAAGATTTTGGTGAGACAAATTATATTCTTGGAATAAAAATAACAAGATCATGTGAGGGAATTTCCTTGACCAGTCACCTTATGTTGAGAAAATTTTGAAAAAAAAATACTTTCTTGATTGCAAGCATGTTGTAACTCTTTTTGATTCAAGTGTTCACTTATTTCCTGTTGAAAGTGAAAATGATGTGATAAATCAAAGGAATATGCTAGCATAATTTGAAGTTTGAGATATGTGACTGATTGCACTGGGCTTGATATTGCATATGGAGTAGGAGTACTTGGCAGATTTACAAGAAAGCTAGGTAATGAACATTGGCATGCTATAACAAGAGTTATGATATATTTAATTGGAACAAAAAATGTGGTTTGTGTTGGAAAACTATATGCATGCTAGAAACTTCATGCAAATTCATAAGCTAGTCCACAAACTAGACCACAGTTCTACAGTCTTCTATAGTGATCCCAAGTTCACTTCCGAACCCTCTCAATACTCGGGTGGACAAGTATTTTATAAAAAAAATAATCTTTTTCAAGGGTTAGAAGAATCCCTATTTATAGAGATTTCTTCTTAGTCCAAGGAAAAGGAATACCATGTCTTTCCTTAGAATAGAAAGACATGTACATCTCCCTTTCCTTAGAAAAGAAAAAGTCATGTCCTTCTTCCTTTCCTTAGAATAGAAAAAGTGATATACTTCTCCCTTGCCTTAGAACATAGAAAGATACATACTTCTCCCTTTCCTTAGAATAGAGAAAGAAACATACTTCTCCTTTTTCCCTTTACAATAAATTCTGAGTTCTAGATAAATATGGGCACGGTAGGGACCATAGAATTAATTTCCGAGGCTTCCTATTATGAAAATAATTTCAAATAATTAATTTGAATTATTTTTACCATAATAAATTACAAATCATTCCACTAGAAATTCGTAATTGCACTCCTCTAGTTATATTTCGAAATTCTCCATTAGACACATATGTAATTCCCCATGTTAAGATTACAGGTACTAATCAATAAATTAAATTACTGACGAACTTAATACAATGATCAATTTTCTTTAGAGCATTGCTTAACTTATTTCATGTGTCGGATTCTTAAACCCACTTGTAAGGTTTGACACGATGAAAACTTTTACGCTTCTTAAAAAGGCATATCATCAATCTCTATATCGAGACATGGATTCCATCAACTAACTTATTATTTCATCAATATATGTTATCATCATCCAATCTACCAAGAATATTGACCCATATTAGAATCTCACCTTATAATAAATCAAAACGATGATTAACATATACAGATCATAATAGTTATATCAGGATTAAGAATATAAGTACATTTAATAGTTTAGAGAATTGCTTTTGTTAGTCAGTCTAAAGAAACTATCTCTACTCGGTCCCGTTCAATACATACAAAATGCACTAGCACAAGAAAGTTGGAACTATATCATTCCCATAATCAAGATAAACTACATATAATCTTGTGCTACAATCGTACCGATGACATGTCCAATTTTCATCTTAGATTTTGAACAAAAAAACTTTATACTTATAAGAACCGATGATTTAATCCTCTGTGTATAAGCTTAAACTCTATACACTAAATCATCTACTATATAAGTAAACAAGCACCATAAACGAATATATGATCTATTAAAATAAATAAATAATTATTCTATAATAAATACTATATCTAAACACGTGGTTAATAGTATAAATCCTAACAATCTCCCACTTAGACTTTTAACCATCACGATTGTTATAATGTACTATATCTAAATGCATGGTTAATAGTATATACCCTAACAAGCTCCCACTAAGATATTTAATCTTGAAAATTATTAGAATACTATTTTTAACACATGATTAATAGTATATGCCCTAACAATCTCCCACTTAGACTATTAACAATGCATTTACAACTTTCACAAATATTCCATTTATATTTCTTATCATAAGGATTTTACAAAGTTATTTTTTTATGCAACTTCGTCTAGTAATGCTGAGTCGTAACTTATCGTTTTTGTATTAGATCTTCAGAGGTTTATCATGAGAGTCCTCTTAAATATACAAAATCAATCAATCTTTGTTATGATTCTCCCACTACGACTAAGTATTACTACAATAGTCACATTTTCATGTTCTTGAGTCTTAATATTTTCCTCAAAACCTTTTGGTAATGAAATATTAACTACTTTTCATGTAGTGTTCTTTAATTTGTCCAACATCACTTTCACTACTTGAGGTAGTAGTATTGTCATGTCTAATAATGTTTCTCCCACTACGTAAATGCAATGGAATGTCAATTCTGACATACCAGTTAGATGTTCTTGAGTGTCTGAATTTACAACTGACTCATATGTTATTTCTTTGTTCAATTCTTATAAAACTAGTTTACTTCTTGGGACATGGTTTACTAAATGATCCTTTTCTAGAAATCAGACAGTTGTGTTAACAATTGTCTTATTTTCTTTAGGACACTATAATAAACCTTCTTTCATTCTTTAGGATATCTAATTAACACACACATTCTGTTCTTAATCCCAATTTTCTTATTCTCCCACTCAGCACATGTGCTGAACAATCCTATATCTGAACATGTCACAAATTAGACTTACGTCAAATCCAACTAGTTCTATAGTTGTTCAAGGTACTGATTTGAAAGAAATTGAATTCAGAATGTGATATGTAGTTATTAGAACCTATCCCAAAAGAAACAAAATAACTAATGATAAATCAATAATTAATCTGATCATCTTCATAAGAGTCTACTTCTTTTCTCTTCTACAACAATCTATTATAGAGTGTCAGGTGTAGACAGTTGAAATGCAATTATTCTATAAGATAATTGACTTATGAGCTCTGCAGAGAGGTTTACGTCACTACAATTAGATTGCAGTGACTTTATATATTTTTCATGATGCTATTTTCATGTGCCTTAAATATTTTGAGTTTATCAAGACATTTAGACAAAACATCAAAAAATATATCCATATCATGAGTAACCTTGTTGAAAACTCAGAATACTCAAATTCACCGCTTGCCCAAATGCTCATTTATTACACAAATCAGAATAGATTAATTATAACTTATCACTACCTCTTTTTCCTTTCTAAGAAGAAAGGTCTCTTAGTCATTTTTCCTTCTAAACAAGACACATATGTTGGTAGTGACTTCACTTTCAATGAACCATTATGTTCATCCATTAACCAACCTCAAAATTCTATTCAGAATAAATGACTTAGACACTAATGTACAGATAAGTTTCATTCAATTTAAAAGATATTTTACCTTATGAGACAGATTGATATAATTCAATTCATGAGAAATAATACTAATAAAAGAATCACGCATCAATATACCACAAGAAATAAAATATTCATCAAACTCAATGATCGGAGAGTTACAACCAAAAATATTAAATACTCATCTCTTATCTAGTTAGAAACTGAAAATAATTCCTTCTAACATAAGGTACATGTACAATGCATTCTTTGAATTAATATCTTTATCTCTACCAAAAGAAAAGCTTAAGTAGTACTAAGTGGGTGTGTAAAGCCTATTGAGAATATGAGATATAATACTTTAAATAGATCATAATATTTAGAATAATCCTAAATAACAAAATTTAGGGATCATTTATACTTTTATATCCATGCATCTCGAATAGCCAATCGATGGGATTGGATAACTACTCATGCAATACACATGTACAATGATCGATTATTCATTCCATAAACTCATACATACCTAACTCAAATGGAGAGTCTACTGTTATTTTAAGTCAAATGAAAATCCTCTAGTTACATTGATCCAATCCTATATTACTCAGTTTAGGAGAGTTAATACAGATTATCAAAACTAGACGATTAAATACATAGTGACTTATATCAATTTCATCCGATAGGGAGGAAGTCTAAGCCAACACATAAAATTAATACTTCACTACTATTTAATCAAATATGATCAAAACTCATATAAGGATCCAAAAAAAAATAGTTTCTTACTAGGTCGTTCTTATGAATCTACCAAATTCCAGATCAATCAGAGTTTTTTTTTTTTTCGAATTCCAAAACTATGATCAATTTGGTTGAAAACGTTGTTTGGCCAAAGTAGAATTTAAGATGTTCCCGCTCAGTAATTCCTTATCATATATCATCATTTTGTGAAATAGATACACGAATTAAGAATAAAGAACGAAATTCAAAAATTCCAAAAGAAAAGCATGTTTATGTATACATTGAATATTAAAATTCAAAAACACACCTCATAGATATCAATGCATCTTGAACAATAAATTTTGATGAAAAAATGACTACTCATGCAACATACATATGTGGTGTCATATATTCACTTCAACAAATTTAGAACAAAAGCTAACTCAGATGGAGAGTATATGTTGAATATCATTATCCGTAGATCCATTGATCCAATCAAATATTACTCAGTTTAGGAGTGTCAATACAAATAATCAAAATTAGAGATTAAACTTTAATGACTTGTATTAATTTCATCTGTTATGGAGGAAGGTCTAAGCCAACAGATGAACTTAATACTTCACTAAAATTTAGTCATGAAGACCATAGAGAAAAAACTCTATCACCTCTGTATCATAGTTGAGTAATTTTCATTTAAATTAATTTTCAAGATACAAAAATATATATAAAAAAATAACTTCATCTAAACGACCTCAAATTGCCAAATCACTTCATAACTATGAATATTTTTAATTTGACTGTTTTTGATGAACCTACTGAATTTCAGATCAAATAGAGTTTAAAAATAATAATAATCTCCAAAGTTATGATCAAATTCAGATTAAAACGATTTAAGAAAAATAATCAGATCCATATCCTTATCATATATCAATTCATGTTAACTCATCATGTGTAATCATGTACCACATTTAACATAAATAAAATTGATATAAAGGATTATATTATCACATTTTAATTCCAAATAGTGACTTAAAAACCATTTTAAGGGGCTCAAAACTATAACCACATAGCAATGAGTATTTCTTACTAGTCCATCACCAATGAACTTACCAAATTTCAGGTCAATTGGAGTCTATAAAAAATATTTCCAAAGCTATGACCAAATTCAAATTCAAGTGGTTTAAGTATCTTTAGGAATTAAAACAATATGACTTTATCATATTCAGATCAAATTTTAATCTGACAAACTACCTAAAACCCATCTAAATAATTTTCGATGGAACCATCAAATTTCAAGTCAATCAGAGATCAGAAAATTCATGACCACCTAAAATATGACCAAATTTGAAAAACAGTCATTTTAGACCATAGTTAAAAATTAAAATAACATGATTCAGATTTTCATTCTTTTTTTATAATTATCTCATGAGCATGAAACATATGTTGTGTCATTCCTTTGGTTGAGGCACTCAATACCTTCTTATAATAAATTATTCTCTAAATTAATACACTTGAGAATCCAAGATATTATGTTTCTCTCTTTTGACTGAAAACCTCGATATCTCTTCTCATGAATTAATTAAGCATTACTAGTGTTTTAAGGTAAATCAATATTTACGTAAATAAATATTTACCACTAATATTCACTTAGAATAATTTATACTTGGTGAATTGAGGATGTTCTAATGACTCAAATACATAGATCATTTTAGTGAATCCTATTTATTAATCATAATTCTCAATTCATCTATTACAAAATATATTATCACATGTATAAAGTCTAAAGAATTTTCAACGATTTCAAATAAATAAATCGCTTAAGTGATAACTATTTATTAACCAAAAAATTCTTAATTTATACAAATTGATATATATGTAATGAATAACATGCTCAAATAGTTATTGAACAAAAAAAAAATTCAATTGACCTGAAGAGGGACTACCACCACCACTTAACAAGGTTTGGAGTCAACAATTAGTCAAGAACAAAATTTATTAAGTTGAAAAAAAAACTTCACAATCAGTTCAATGATAATTTGTTCATCAACAACCTCTATGATTCCCTTTCTTATCAAGCTTTGCAAATTTGATGGATTAATAAGAAACAACCCAAAAAAAATTGCAACTAGCCGCCAAAAAAAATCAATTACATGTGCAGAAGTTCGTACTTTCATTTATTAAATAAAACAAATCCATTGAACTTTAACTTTTCTTTTAACTGATGAAAAGTTTTCAATTTGGGTTCCATTAATTTAAAAAATAAAGGACTTCAAACAATCATTAGGACAAATATTTACTATTGCTGTCCATTCCCACGTGAAAGTGAAAAATTGTCGCCAACATATTTTGCCCTCTTGATTATCTCAAAATTTAAGAGCGTATGTACTTTAGTCAACGAATCAAAAACCTTAAAGTTTCATCTGATTCATCTTTTTTCGGGATAAAAATATATTTACCAACCATGAATCATACATACAATTGCACATACATATATTTTATGTTATCTATAAAGATGTAAGTATGACTCTGATACCAATTGTTGAAAAACTATATGCACAACGGAAGCATACCATAATCATACAAATTACATGAATAATAGACAACACATTGTTTATACTAGAACAACTACAATCATGTAAGGGCATATAAACTTTCTGAATTTAATTTCAGAATTACCTCTTGAAGCGTGAGACGATACCTTCAAGTGAATCCACAAGCTAGTCGACATGCTAGAAACTTCAAGCAAATTCATAAGCTAGTCCACAAACTAGACCACAGTTCTACGGTCTTCTACAGTGATCCCAAGTTCACTTCCGAACCCTCTCAATACTTGGGTGGACAAGTATATTATGGAAAAAATTATCTTTTTCAAGGGTTAGAAGATCCCTATTTATAGATATTTCTTCTTAGTCCAAGGAAAAGGAATACCATGTCTTTCCTTAGAATAGAAAGACATATACATCTCCCTTTCCTTAGAAAAGAAAAAGTCATGTCCTTCTTCCTTTCCTTAGAATAGAAAAAGTGATATACTTCTCCCTTGCCTCAGAACAAAGAAAGATACATACTTCTCCCTTTCCTTAGAATAGAGAAAGACACATACTTCTCCCTTTCCTTAGAATAGAGAAAGACACATACTTCTCCTTTTCCCATTTACAATAAATTCTGAGTTCTAGATAAATATAGGCACGGGAGGTACCACAGAATTAATTACCGAGGCTTCCTATTATGAAAATAATTCCAAATAATTANAACCCAAACGAACGACCAGGCGACCGAACAGTCAGTGCCAGCAAGTCATAAATGACTTGGGGTCGCTACAGGAACGCTCTAAACGATGAAATGAATTCTTTAATTTAAAAATGACCTGGAGGGTCATTACATTAATTCAATGATCAATTTCCTTTAGAGCATTGCTTAACTTATTTCATGTGTCGGATTCTTAAATCCACTTGCAAGGTTTGACACGATGAAACCTTTTAAGCTTCTCAAAAATGCATATCATCAATCTTTATATCGAAACATGGATTCCATCAACTAACTTATTATTTCACTAATATATATTATCATCATCCAACCTACCAAGAATATTGACCCATCTTAAAATCTCACCTTTTAATAAATCAAAACGATGATTAACATATACAGATCATAATAGTTATATCAGGATTAAGAATATAAGTACATTTAATAGTTTAGAGAATTGCTTTTGTCAGTCAGTCTAAAGCAACTATCTCTACTTGGTCCCATTCAATACATACAAAATGCACTAGCACAAGAAGTTGGAACTATATCATTCCCATAATCAAGATAAACTACAAATAATTTTGTGCTACAATCGTACCGATGGCATGTCCAATTTCCATCTTAGATTGTGAACAAAAAAACTTTATACTTATAAGAACCGATGATTTAATCCTCTATGTATAAGCTTAAACTCTATACACTAAATCATCTACTATATAAGTAAACAAGCACCATAAACGAATATATGATCTATTAAAATAAATAAATATTTATTCTATAATAAATACTATATCTAAACACGTGGTTAATAGTATATATCCCAACAGTTTGTTCTATAAAAAATATCCTGTTGTACTTGAAGGATTTTTTATGCAGATTGGAACACTTTATCAGGTGATTCCTGTTCTACCACTGGTTATGTCTTTACTTTAGGTGGTGGTGCTATTTGTTGGAAATCAAAAAAGAAAACCATAATTGCTAACTCTACCATGGAGGCTGAACTAATTGATTTAGCTTCATCTAGTGAGGAAGCGAATTGGTTAAGAGATTTATTATTTCAAATACCTTCTTTTGAAAAATCAATTCATCCTATTTTAATTCATTGTGATAGCACCGCTGCGATTGTAGAGTTAAAAACTGTCATTACAACGGTAAATCCAGACCTATAAGGAGGAAACACAATAATGTAAGATCGTATTCGACAAATGGTATCATTAATGTTGATTATGTCAAATCTTGTGATAATCTTGCAAATCCTCTTACTAAGGCCATAACGAGAGAAAAGGTCTGGAGCACATCGAGGGCAGTGGGATTGAAGCCCATAGATCTTTGAGTCCTTTATGAAGAAACCCAACATGGGGACTAGAGATCCTATAACTAGAGATCATATAACCAGGTTCAAAGGGAAAAACTAATCGTATGATGACTTATTGTGAAAAATGCACTATTTTTTATTCTCTCTCCATGATGCACTACTAAAAAACTGCTAAAAAACGACGGAAGAAAAAGCGACGGACAGCGTCGCTCCTAAAAAGCGACGGACTAAGAGATGCCGTCCGTCGCTTTTTAATTAAAATAATAATTTTTAAAATTATTTTACAAAAAGCGACGGACTGCATCTCTTAGTCCGTCGCTTTTTATTAAAAATAATTATTTACAAATTAAACCATAACCACGCTGTCCGTCGTTTAAATTTATTTTATTTTATTAATTAATTTTTTTAAAAAGCGACGGACGGCATCTC
>NC_064286.1:11566611-11583638 GCF_019186545.1 Solanum stenotomum | reverse complement strand
TGGCTGCTTCCTCCTTTACTTGGAATGCCTTCTCCTCATTCTTTTCAGTAGATCGATTGAGTCTCGCCTCATGAGCTTGAAGCGATCCCATTAGTTCATCAAAGGAAAATACTGAAAGATCTTTTGACTCTTCTATAGCAGCAACTACATGATCAAATTTAGGAGTCAAGCTTCGCAGTATCTTTTCCACAATAGTCTGGTCAGTAACTTTTTCACCATAGGACCGCATTTTGCTGACAATTGCCACTGCTCTGGACAAAAAATCAGCAATAGATTCTCCACTTTTCATCATCAAGGTTTCAAAGTCACACCTAAGTGACTGCAATCTCACCACAATGACCTTTGAATCACCTTGAAACTCCTTCTGCAGAATGGACCAAGCTTGCTTTGACGTGGTTGCTGCCGCGATCCGTGAAAAGACACTATCATGGACAGCTTGCTGGATAAACACCAACGCCTTAGCATCTTTTTGCTTATTGTTTTGCAGCCTATCTCCTTCGTCAGGATCTTCAAATCCACTTTCTACCAAGTCCCAAAGATTTTGGGATTTGAGTATAGTTTTCATACGAATACTCCAAAATTCGTAGCTTTCTCCTGTGAAAACTGGAATCAATGGTTGTACCACAGTTGATGAATTACTACTACTTGCCATAGCTCTGATACCAGAAATGTTGGAGAAAAGGGCTGGAAACAACTTAAAGGCAGAGGCTAAATAATAAGAGGATCAAATAGTTTGATGTAACTTGACTTATCTGTTTCTTTCATTAAAGGAAGATACAACATTATATAGACTTAAACATAAGCAAACACTAAGTTAACCACTACTCCACTAACTAAGCAACATCTACCACTAAATTAGAAAAAGAGAACTGCTGCAACATGACTGCTAACAGCCCAAGAAAATAGGAAACTACTAACAAATTAACTTGACCAAGTCAGACTTTGAATCAGTCATCAATACAGATGTCATCAGGCGGTGACGATGATAGATATCGCGAGCATCTTGGAGTTGGCCAGACTAAACAGGCTAAAAAGAAGAAGTCTAGGAGACCGATAGATCCTGAGGATATTGCAGGATCTATTTCTTCTGCGCCAGAGCGCATCAGCCATAATACTCATTTATTTGCTGTTCCGTTTGGTACGGGGGATCATCGACAAAATTATCCTAATTATCATCGATCAGTCGGTGATTCATCTACTTCACAGGCATTGCCTTCACGACGCTACGAGGACCTACCTTTACATGCTATTCGTCGAGCACAACCCTTATCAGCAGGTACTCCATCTCCCACAGGTACATCTCCTCAGTTATCTGCCATGAGGCTTGAAGATTCTAGTAGCGAGCATTCAGATGCTATGGCCGGTACGCCTCCATTGACTCAGCGTTTTGTGCATCCTAATGTATCACCCTCGTCTACAGCTGCACTTAGTGCTACACCACATGATACGATGTCTGCTCTAGCTCCTGGCCAGAAGGACAGACTTGGTAGAGTCATGATTGAGTCGGATGGATCATCGTAAGTTTGTTTTGTTATCTATTTGTTACTTTATTTTATTTATTTCTTATACTTTAATATATTATTCATGAACTAATATATTTATTATGTGTTTTGCAGGTGGCATCCTGCAAAGGATGTTGCCCAGGCTTTAAAAGAGTGTGTTAGAAAACTCTATACACAAGCTTATCACTCTTGGAGCGAGATTCCAAACAGTATACGCCAGGCTATGTTTAATAACTTTAAGGTATATATTTTTTAGTTAAGTTTAGTATACTTTACTTTTTTTTACTATCGATTTAATTAACGTTATTCAATTTTTTTTCAGACTATGTGTACTTGGGAGTCGAGGTACAATTTGGTCATTGGGACCACATTTGAGAGGAAGCCATCCACCAGACTGTCTAACTGGCTAAAGAGTGTTCGGGATAGTGGAATTCGTCCCGGTTGGATGTTGCCTCATGTTTTTGCTGAATTGGGTCAGTATTGGAAAACAGACAAGTTTAAGGCAATATCAGATCAAGCCAAAATGGCTAGAGGCAGTCTTAAAGGTGGCTCGTTGCACACCGGAGGTGCAAAGACGGTTGGAACAATTGCACGAGAGATGGTAAGTTCTAATTCAAAATTTTAAATAAATAATTAGTTAATACATATATATCGTTATAAATTTCAGTTTTTACTTATAGGAAAAAGAATTGGGACGCACTCCCATTGAACCAGAGGTTTTCAAAAAGACTCATGTCAGGAAGAAAGAAAATGAGTCAGATCCGGATGTGTGGGTGGAGGAAAGGGCCAAACGAACTTTTGTAAGTTATTTAATATGAAAAATATATATCAATACTGAATATATTTATGATATGTATATATAATGATGTCAATATTTATATTTAATATGCAGAATGACTTTAATAAGTACGTTGCTGAGAATCTAGATAGTTCGGTTCAATTGACACCTGAACTGTCCACTCAGATTTGGAAAGAAAAAGTGATAGGGGGGACACACAAGGGTAGATGCTATGGTCTAGGCTCTCGCAACGATGTTAGACGCCTTCAGTCAGGCTTAGAAGGTATTGGATCGTCACGTCAAGCTGAGGCACTTGACGGTGTTCAGATTGCTGCTAAGTCGGATCAAATAACTAAACTTACAGCGGCACTACCAGAGTCGGAGCGGAAAAGAGTAGCTGAACAACAAAGCATGAGTAAGACCGTTCAGCAAATCAAAGAACAAGTGATGAACCTCGCTCGTCGACCTACTACTTCGGCTCCCGATGACACCGACGATGAGAGTGATGAGGATGATTATGTAGATCTCACTCCCTAGTTTAGATCTCTGGACATTTATGAACTTTTTGAAATTTTAAAACGAATTTTAAAAAACTTTATAAGTCTTTAATTTAGGATTTAAATACTTTTGAATGTTATTTTAAGTTTGTTATTTTATGTTTTGTATAGACTATTTATAATTGTGTGTGTTTGATTGGGCTGAATAGTGTAGAATTAAATTGAATTGAATTTGCAGGTGGGCAGCAGAAGCTGAGTACTGCTACTGTCAAAAATATTGCAGAAAAAGCGACGGACAGCGTGGTTTAGTCCGTCGCTTTTTTGAGTTTTAATTTTTTTAAAAACCTAGAAAAGTGACGGACAGCGTGGTTTTTTCCGTCGCTTTTTTAGATTTTTTAAAAAAAATTCCATAAAGCGACGGACAGCGTGGATTTTTCCCTCGCTTTTTTGGGTTTTTAAAAATAGAATTTCCAAAAAAGTGACAGACAGTGTCCTTTTATCCGTCGCTTTTCTGGGATTTTCAAAAAATAAATTTCCCGAAAAGCGACGGACTGCGTCGCCCTGTAGAAATAAAAAAAAATGAAAATTAAAATAAAGCGACGGACTTCGTCGCTTTTTTAAAAAAATTCAAAAAAAAAATAGTCAAAAAGCGACTCAGTCCGTCGCTTTCTTAGCGACGCAGTTCGTCGCTTTTTTAGCGACGCAGTCCGTCGATTTTTGAAAAGCGACGAGCTAAAAAGCGACGGAAGTGACTGCGTCGCTTTTCCGTCAATTTTGACCAAAAAAGCGACGCAGTCCGTCGCTTTTGGCCGTCTTTTTTTGACATTTTTTTAGTAGTGATGTGAGTGCATTGCTTCCTGTGGTAATTTATGAAGGTTGAGTTTAGAAAACTCAAAGGGCATGTTTGGAAGGACAGCCTCGTAATTGGATTTGGTGTAATTGGGTGCCATTACACTGTCTGTCATGTTTGGTTGGACATGTAATTACTTGATCAACAGGCAATTGGTGTAAGTGGCAGAGGGTAATTACACTCTCCAATTCACAGCCAGAGACTGTGAATTGCTGGTAATTACATGGTGTAATTGCCAGCTGATGACTTCTTAATTATTATTTTTTAATCTATATTTTTTATTTTATTTTTTGTTTTAATTTATTTACTTCTATTATTTTAAGTTCTTTTTTTATTTTTATTATTCTAAGAATTTCTAAAAATTTATTTTATATATTTTTTTATTATATTTCATTTTCTTCTCATTCTCAACCTTACTTCATGTGATTCTATGCAATTTTTTCGTATTATCTATTTCTTTATGCCATGTTTATTTTCTCATTAGTATAATTCTATTAGTATTCTAATTTTTAATGTTAAGTAAGGTTTATAAACTTACATTTTCTTTATTAAAAAAAATAAAAATAATCATATTTATGTATGCTATGTTGAAATTTGCGATAAGAGTATTATGTTAAATTTTTTGTTTTGAATTTATAACTTATGTTATATTTTCAGTTTCATTTGTTTTAGTAATATTGAATTCACATTGCAAGTTATTTTTTAATCAGACCTGATAGATTATCAAACATGCATTTCACGATGTTAGTATAAACTTAATACTTTTAGTTTTTATGATCAATTCAATTGAAATATATTTATTTGAAAAAATATAAATCAATTACTTTTTCATAATATTAGTTAAGAACATATGTTTATTAATTAATATATTTTCAAAAATAATATATATCTTAAATATTTAATTTATTATCATTTATATAGTTTCTTATTTGTCTAGTATAAATTTTAAATAATTAATTCTTATTTTTAAAATTTAATATAATATTATGATTGCAATTGTGCATCCAAACAGAACGTGTGTAATTACACTATAGCATCCAAACAGGACATGTGTAATTATAGTGTAATTACACTGTGGCAACCAAATAGATAAATGTAATTACTAGACTGTGTAATTACTAAGCTGGTAATTTCTACCCTAGTAATTACACCAATTCCAATTACCAGGTGTCTTTCCAAAGAGACCCTAAATGAAAATTTGTAGCCCGTAATGGTGGAGTGTTAAACTTACAGGAGCGCTCTCGACAGATTTCACCTATGTGAGTGTGGAAGTAGGTCGCTTCCTATGAGAATTGGGATTATTCTCAAATGCATTCATGAAACCGCGATAGCAAAGGGCTGTAACGTGCTAGATTTTAAAGCTCATGTCAACACCTTGATTATTGTGTGTGACTAGTGATATTTTATTTCCATTAAGTAGTCATAGTTCAAGTCTCTGACCACTACAATTTTGGAGTAAAATTTATCGTTTCACTAAGTGGAGGTTCAATGCAGATCACATCTATACATTATGCATAATAGTCTTCCTTTAGCTAATATAATCTCTTGTCTAATATTTAAATGAGTGGCGGATTGTTAGTGTAGGCATTTTAATATAATATTATTTTAGTTCTTTAAATTGCCACATTAACAATTTCTTTTTTTGATTGTAGGAGTAACTAGCACCTTTGTTCCAATGTATAGCATTGGTTCCTAATTACTCAATGGTCAATTAATGACCAGAGGCATTATGGCATATTGCTTTGTGAACGTTGGCAATGGTCATATAGTAACATCTGCACGTTAGTTCATTTGTTGCCCTTCACCATTACTTCTCCATTATTCTTCCTCCATTATTCCTTGTAACCTATGTAACTCCTAGGCCATTTATATTTTCTATTTACTACATCATTATCTTCTTATTATTTGGTAGGAAGGCTTCCTCAACTATAAATAGTGGTAGTCTTCATTTGTTTTATACACAAGAAAATATAGTGCATAAAGTTTGACAAATATTAATTGAAGGGAGGTGTTTTTTTAGGAGCTTTAGATTCAACTCTTGTCAAGAGATGATGAGTTATATTTTATGATTAGGTTGTTGTATCTTGGAGGGGACAAGTCAAGAAGGACTACTACTGGACCGGTGAAAAACATTTGCTGTAATGGGCTTGAATCTCCTTAAAGAGAGCAAGTTAATCGCCCCTCAGCTAGAAGAGATTTTTATATCTTCATTTTATTTTTTAATTGTAATCTTGTAATTCTATTATTTTGTAATTTTTTTTACTAACAAAAAATATTTAATATTATTGGGTAAACATTTTTCGAGAAAAACTCAGAACGTTCTCAGAGAACTCTTCGTCTTCCATAAATCTGCTTCATCAAAATCATCAACCTCCATCAAACTGATCATTTTCCAACAAAACATCCATCTTCCATTATTGAAAACATAAAAAAAAGTGAGATCCTATAATCGTTCATGAAAAATGAAGTACAGTGTTTCTTTGTTTCATCAATCTTCTTCCCCAAGTACAGTTGAATCTGTTTCAATCTTGTTCCCCAAGTTTAGTTGGATCTTTTTTAATATTCTTCCTTTCAAGTAAGTTTAATCATGTTTTGAATAAGTTTTAACCTATTTGATTTTTTTTATTGTGATAGTGTAGCAAAGTTTAGATTTTTTCTTAGATTTTTGAAAATCTCACCCATTTTAGTTCATGCTTTTTATTTGGAATCATTGCTGACGTTTGCGTAGAACTTTTTGAATTTTTATGTTTATCTGGCCCATCAATTTGAAAGTTTTTACTGTATTTTGGTCGACTTTAATGGTGTTTATGCCAATTGCATTATCATGTTTTGTTGGAAATGCTACTTGTTTTGCATATTTTTTTTAGCATTACTCTATTTATGTTAATAGACTAGTGGTTGATATTTGATATGAAAATTATGTTTTTGTAAATAGTACAATATGGCCAAAACTAGAGGCGGCAGCGTTAAACAATTTGTTCCTAAGACTTCTAAAAATAAGAAAAGAAAGGTTGAAGAAGTTTCGAGATCTTAAAAAAGAAAAAAAAAATTGTAGTTGAAGAACCTAAGTCTAACTTGGATTTTGATACAATGACTGAGATGGACAACTACGAGGACAATAGTGCCCAGGCTAATGATGATGTTGAATCTAGTGAAGAAAAAACTGACAGTGGAGATGAGGAGAGTAGTAGATATACCCGAGATACTAGAGATGAGGATGATGATGCCATGTCCTTGCCAATTTGTGCAAGAGAAATCTCTAGTAAGTCATATAATCTAACGACATGGCTGGATGAGTTAGGATCGTTTCCAGCGAAAATTTCTGTGAAAATAAGGATGGTTGTTTACGTGATTTTAGAACACTTTTAGTTCAAGAAAAAATTTAAAATGACTTTAAAGGTACTTGTTTTGGACACTTGAGGCATATTCCATAATATTTCAAGTTCAATGGACAGATGGTCCATTATATGTTGTTGCGACGTGTGAAAATGATACAAGAAACTGCATGAGATGTGGTTCTATGTGAATGATAAGCCTATTTGTTTTGTCTTAAGAGAATTTGCATCGATTACGGGGCTAAATTACTCAGGCATACCCCCGTGATTCAAAAATGACAAAATTACTTTAGAAAGGTGAGAAATTTCATTATAAATTGACCAATAATAAGAACATTACTGCTACAAAGTTGATGAGTTTGATTAAGGGTACCAGATTGAATAAGGAGCAGAAGTTGAAGTGCTCTTTAGTTTGTTTCGTCCACTCGATGTTACTTACCCATGATCAATCTAAGATTGTGGATTCAAACCACATTAAGATGGTGGATGATTTAGATTTATTCAAGAGTTATCCATGGGGGAAAGACTGTTTTGATCTAACAGTGATGTATTTGAAGAACAAAATAAATTTGAAAAAGTACAGTAAAGTGTACAATGAAAGAGGGAATGCATCGTATGCTCTGTATGGCTTCCCCTAGGCATTTCTAGTACTTATTATCAATTATGTACTTGATTTATAATAAAATCTTATATATTTATATAGTATTTCATAGTCTCTGTTTATTTATTTATTATTTTATTAACTTCAGGTTTGGATATATGAGGCTTTTCCTCATCTTGGTAAGTATGCCAAGAAGTCCTCGAATTCTCGTTTGCCCATGTCCCATTTACTTAGATTGTACACGACAAAGAGCGATAATATTATCGACGGTGATCCATTTAAGTATAAATAAGAAGTACAACGGTATAAATATATTTAATATTATCTAGAAATATTTGTAAAATAGTAAATGTTGTGTACTATATATATATTATTATTATTTTTTTTTTAGAGATTGTGCAACCATACATCACACCTACTATCCGTGAGACAAAACAAAGTTATATGGCAACATTAAAGTCATATACAGATGAAGTGAAGGACACAATCATTGATGCCTTAAAGGCCAATTTGAAGGGTGTCATTGTCCTCACTTCAGTAGTATGATAATCTGTGTGAGCGTGTTGCTTCCCTTGAACAATCAATGATGGAAGTTGTTACTTTTATACGAGATGAGAAATTGAGGAGAACTCAAAAGAACAAGAAAAATAAAGGTAGAATAATTTATATACTATTTGTGTAAAATAATTTATTTGTAAGAATGCTAAGCCACTGATCTTGCAGCAGTTGTTGAAGACTATACAACACCAACAGTCGACGAAGATGGTGCTGCAGTTGATGTTGATGAAATACTTCCATTAGCAATAGTCGATGAAAATCTTGTTGCAGTTGATGAATACTTTGCAGAAAAAGTTAATGAAGTTGTAGAAGATGTTGATTACATAACTACGACACTTTCTCATACATCATTTATCTCCACCCCCAATGTATGCGGACCTTTACATGACTTGTTTAAACTTATTTAAAATAATAAATTTTAATAATATAATTTATTAGTAGTTAATCATTCTCCCTTTTAAATTATACTAGCTACAGTCTATATATAAGCGTCATATTCTAGTAGGTGCAGTATAGATCATTTTTCGATCATGATACCAACCTGGATATGCCTTATTAGTGTTGAAGCAAGAACATGAAAAAGTGTCGACGGTCTTAATTATATATATATTGACCAACGGTGACAATAGTCAACTATCCAAGTTTTACAATAATAACAAAGTACAAATTGCTACTTTTTCGATGCCAACGCCTGCTTTTTTGACAATTCTTTAAGGTATCGTTTGGTAAAGTGTATATCTAAGTAAGGCTTGTATTAGTTATATGATTGATTAGTTATACATAGGTCATTTATTATGCATTGTTTGTCTTTGGGCATTAAAAATTAGCATGCATGAGGGAAATTCACAGTTTTAGTGGAGAAAAAATGTGAAAATAAATGTTTTGGGAAAAATTACATTCTAATGCATACATTATAATCATTACATTGCAAATGTCATAAATTTCCATATATTAATTATACACACGTTAATACACAACGAGTGGACTCAATAATAAACATTAATAGACAGTGTACAAAATGTATGTCATCTTTTGATTAATCTATATTAGATCATGAGTAAATTCGATAATAATTGACATTAAATTGATCAAAATGTTGGGGTCCAAAATAAACCGCAGCATGAGATCCAATAGCTTAATTACAAAAACAAAGTTAGTCAAATCTATCTAAGATTTGTTGTTGTTCATACATGTGGATATCTTGTGTCTGGATATCTTACAAATTGAATATTTGTTCCTCCTCTTGCATTTGAAATTCTCACCGACACCCTTGACACGTTTTCTTTTCTTCCTTCCAAGCTTGGTATCGACAAGGGGTGGAAGAATATTCACGCTTAGCAATTCTTCTGGCACACACCATTTAGACTCGATAGGGACAACATTAATAGATTCAGAGTATGGAAGGAGGTATGTTTCAGCTATATATAAAGGCGAAGAATATTCATAGATGCTCATACCATACTCATCAACATGCTTCGATCTCAAAGCAGCCATTGCATGAGCGCATATTATCTTGACCAAGTCATATTCCCTACAAGAACATGACTTTTCTAGCAGGTTAACACTGAAATTAGAACCTGCATCGAACACGGTGAATTGATTGTCATCACCAGTTATGTTTACTACATACAAGGAGTCGCCCTCGATCATTATTTTCTTGCGATCCTTTAGCCAGCTGGCACCATTTTATTACCCTTTGATTTAAGGACATATGCATTCCTCTCTCTCAGAAAAATTCTCCAAATCTTTTGGCAATCGAATTAAATATGAATGCCATAGGGTACTCTCTCTCGTCTATGAATATAGCGTTGACTGACTTGGCAATATTTGTGGTCATCACATCATACATGTTGCTTGGGAAATGTGCTACGCATCACTTTTCAAAACCAACTTCATGCTGAAGGACGAAGGCTGCCTCGGGGAATTTGTCCTTGAATTCCACAAAATGATCGTTGAACTCCTCCAAATAATATGCCTTTGCCGTGTTGTAGTATAGATAGAGGGAATATCCATAGTGGTGATTTACCCAAAAATTTTCACCGAGGTGCCTCATGCAATATCTGTGATGAGCATGATTGTAAACCTTTGCAATGGCAGTGCTCTTGTGTCAGGAAATAAAGCATAATTCTGATTCATTGACTACAATATCCTTCAACTTCTCAGAGAAGAACGCCTAAGATTCATCGTTCTCTTTATCCACGACAAAAAATGCAATTGAATAAATATGATTCTCTGTATCTTGTGTAGCAGCGCTCGACAATACTCCCTCATATTTACCATGTAAATGAGTGTCGTCGACCGCAATTACCTTTCTCATGTGGGAAAATCCCCTAAAGCAAGCACCAAAAGCTAAGAAGTAATACATAAATCTATGATTATCCCTGCTTACCATGATACAATAGCTAGTTACAACATTAAGAGTTTCGATCATATATGAAAAGGCCAGTAAGCATGAATGTACGTGCTCCACTGTCCCTCGAACTATTTCCTTGGCAGTCACACCTCCCTTCCAACATTTTCAATAGCTTGAACTATCATGAAAAAAATTAAAAATAGTCCTCTGAATCTCTTTAACATTTGGACCCTTGCCATCACGATAAAGATTCACACAAAGTGACGCAATGACTTTTGTCGAGATTTTTCTATCGCTGCTGATGGCATGTTCAACACCGCAACTGTGATCACCAATATACTTGTAGCTACGAAATCTATACGAACACTCATATTTCTTTGCCCACAGCATCCACGCTCAAATACGAGATACACATTTTACCTTTAAGTATTTAGTACAACTCTTCACTGTAGAAAATTCAAAAGATTTTCTCGTCGCTGCTTCGGCTAATAACAATTGTAGATCACTCTTGGTACTGAATGTTTGATACATGTAAAAATTAGTTCCATAAAAAAAATAATGGCTGGGTTGTGATCTCAATTCCTATTGTCCCTGCACTTCTTCAAAATGTTCAAAATGTTCAAAATCTTCCGCATCTACTAGCTGATCTTCACAATCCACTAAATGATCTTACCCATTCATTGAATCATCACCCAAGTTGTCATTTGATTGATCGCAAAAGCTCTCCTTTGTTTGATCACCCATGTTCTCATTTTCAACAGAGTCGTTGACGTTAAAAGAATCTGTTGGTTCAATCGGAGACCTAGCAATGACATTTATCCTCAATATAGGCCTAGAGCCATCAGCTGCAATATCCACCATGTACAACCACATGCCTATCATTCTTTATGAATGTGGGATGTATTTCTCCCCTCCCATTCATTTGATAGCTTATCACCAAGTTGTCTGGCTCATAGGGTAGCTCACCGGTCTTAATTACTCTTGTAATCATATTGCAATATGAACCATTGTGACGCAATGCAATAGACACTATAGTCTTACTAAAAGATATCCAATACTCTCATGTAATCACCACCAGCAACAACAAATTCAATTACTGCCATATAGACTACACTAATAGACTCTAGATTACACTATCAGTAACTAGTGGTCAATGACTGGTACAGAATCTGTACAAAATGTGAATGAACAAGATTGGGTTCAGATCAAGTTCGAAATGGAGAACAAGTATCTATAGTCCTTCTAAACTACTAAAGTTCATCTAAAAACTAGTTATGAATTGATTTTGGAAGATTTTTGCAAGCTTCTAGAATGGCGGGAATTTTTTTCCTTTGAAGCTATTTGAAAGAAAATGGTATAAAATTGAAAGCAATGACTAGAATGATGATGATTTCCCCTGTGAAAGCTATAATATCGTCGGAAAAGTTGACGGAATCGGCTAGATCAGCTGCAAAAACGGGAGCATTTTGGTTTCTTCTTGGAGAGCTTTTCTCCAGCGGAATTGTTTTTAATAAATGAAAAAAACAATTCCACATTTGTTGGATGAGTGGGGACCAAAGTGTAGTATTAAAATCTTGAGAGTAGGGTGTTGTATGTTTTGGAAAAATATTGAGTGATGTTATATATAGTGTCTAAATTTCAAAATTTTGAAGACTTGTGTCAAAATGCTCAATTAAGTTTGGATAGTGGCTATTTAGCCAACTCTCCCAAGTTACATCTCCCGTTTTATTTTTTGAAATATTATAAAGTATATTTACATTTAATTTATATTTAAATAAAAAAATATGATAAAATAAGTTTGACTCTAAATTAATTATATTTAGAAATATTATAAAGTGTTTTTTTATATTTATTAATATTTAAATAAAAATATTTTTATAAGTTAAGTTAGACTCTAAATTAGTTATATTTAGAAATATTATAAAGTATTTTTACATATTATTAATATTTAAATAAAAAGTAAAAAAAAAAAGAAATTATAGGGTAAGTTGGCTAAATTAACTATAAGTAGTTTCCTTAGGCTTTTTTTTTTGTCTTACTATAAATAAGGGCTTCTTTTGCGGCTTGTCTTCTTTATCGTTATTCCTCATGGTCTTCTTCAACATCAGTGAATCAATATACATGCACCATTGCAGTAATCTAAGACAATCACCATACTTTTACTCGTCTTACTAAAAACAAGGACATCTTTTACGACTTATCTTTATTGTCATTATTTGTCATTCTCTTCTTCAACACTATTAAAGCAACGTAACAACCATATATTATTAAAGTAGTTCAAGCAATATGAGACAATCACCACATACTAGTTATATGAAAGTTATGCTACACGAGTAAAATAATAGCATTGATCACATTAAAAGAACTAATCCATGTCTCGATATAGAGATTGATGATATGCCTTCTTGAGAAACTTATAAGTTTTCATTGTGTCAAACCTTGCAAGTGGATTTATGAATCTGGCACTGAAATAAGTTAAGCAGTGCTCTAAAGGAAATTAATCATTGAATTAAATTCGTCAGTAATTTAATTTATCAATTAGTATCTGTAATCTTAACATGCATTACATAAGTGTTTAATGGGAATTTCAAAATATAAATAGAGGAGTGAAATTACGAATTTCTAGTGGAATGATTTGTAATTTACTATGGTAAGAATAATTCAAATTAATTATTTGAAATTATTTCCATAATAAGAAGCCTCAGTAATTAATTTTGTGGTCCCTACCGTGCCCATATTTAACTAGAACTCAAAATCCTATTTTTATATGGGAAAAGGAAAAATAACATGGTTTTCAAGAAACACTGAGTTTTCTTCTCCATTTTGGATTGGGAAGAAATCTCTATAAGTAAGGATTCTCCTAACCTAGAAAATAGATTTGAAAAGTTTTTTTTATACAATACTTGCTCACCCAAGTATTGAGTGAGTTCGGATGAGAGTTTGGGATCATTGTAGAAGACTTCAAAGCTGAAGTCTATCTTGTGGATTCGCTTGATGGTCTGTCTAATTTGTGGATTCGCTTGAAGGTATCCACTCACGCTTCAAGAGGTAATTCTTGAATTAAATTTCAGCAAGATTATGTGTTCTAGCATAATTATATGTGAAGAATAAACATCATTGGTTATCTATTATTCATGTAAGCATTATGATTCTGGTATACTTCCGTTGTGCATATAGTTTTCCAACACCTTTCGCAATGGAAGTTTTCTTTAAATAGTCGACAAACATTAAAAAGTGGATATATTCGGACTTATTCAACAAAAGAAGTTAAGATTTGGAAAAATGATCATTAACATGGATTTGATTCTGCATACCAACCATCATCTAATAACTTGAGCTCGAGAGAGGATTGTTTACCTGAAACTTTTGCTGAATAGACGACAAATTTAATCGACACCCAAGTGCCAATTAAAGACTGGAGTGATATTCTCTTAATCGGTCTGAGAGGCTTTAGGAGACTTACAGATTTTTTTTTCCCAATGAAGACACCTGAATAAATTGATAGTAAAATATTTGTTTGAGTTTCGTCATCAAATAATTGTAACCGTAATTCACATTTATTATTGATAAAAATCCAATTTGTCAAAGTAGTTAGTAGATTTTCATACCCCCCCCCCCCCATTTTTCAATGGTAGTTACTAATTTGAATCTCAACATCAAATTATATAAAAACTCTGGTACACTCTCTATGGGATTCGACCTCAACCTAGTTGGGTAACTATATTTTTCAATCGATCACTTTAATCCCATAAAAAAAGGTATAGTTTGAGCGACATCAAGAAACTCATATTTTGCAATCAACCACTTTAATCCGTAAAAAGATATAGTTTGAGTGACATCAAGAAACTCATATTTTGCAATCAACCACTTTAATCCGTAAAAAGGTATAGTTTGAGCGACATCAAGCAACTCCTTAACAAGCGAGTTGTGAGTAAAGACACGAGCCTATTTGCAGTGCCGATCATCCTAGTTCCAAGTAAGGATGGGACTTGGCATATGTCTGTTGACTGTCATGCCATCAACAAGATCACAAAAAATTATCGGCATCCCATATCTCATTCAGATTACATGCTTGATGAGTTGAATGATTCAATCAACTTTTCTAATATAGATTTTCGGAGTGGTTATCATCAAACCTAGATAAAACTCAGAGATGAGTGCAAAAATGACATCAAAGACCATATTAGGTCTATATGGATGATTGGTGATGCATTTAGGTAACACTAATGCTTAGTACTTTGTAAATGTTTTCCTTTTTATATGCTGCATGCACATATGCTTATTCAAATAATGTTTCTCTTTTCATAATTATTTCTTTTGTTGATGTTGCATAAACATATGTTTTAACTAACATTTTATGAATTTGTATTTATTTGTTCTATGTTATGTGAACTCGTAAAGAAAGGCCATTAAGTAGAATAGTGAGTTTAGTTGTTTTCCCCCTTCCCTCCTAAGTATTAATTTCGGGTTCGATACACTTATCAACTAATAATTTCAGTTTTTTCAGTTCTTGTTCACATTTTTTTACAAAATACAAAATGTTTTCACAATATATGACTTAAAATATCTGAAAATTTTCTTCACTAGTAGATAATTTCAATGACTATTTTCAGGTCATTTTTTTGCTATAACAACTTAAAAAGTGCAAACATTTGGATGTAAGAATGTTTCTTTCAAGGAGCATAAAAGTGCAATTTTTTAGTGTAAAAATTTTGAGGGTAAGAACACACTTTTTTTTAAGCTTAAAAGCGCAGATTTTTAGTACAAAACACAGCCTTAAAATGGTAAGAAATACATTTTCTTGAAGGCAAAAACCTGTATTATATATTGCTAGAAAAATTGGCCTTTCTGGCCTTAAGAAACCTTTGTTAAACTAGTGTTATAAAAAGTTTTTTCTAAAATGGATGTAGATGATTCAAATTATTTGTTTCACAGTAAGACCATAAAATGAGGTATTTATATTTTTATCAATTACTCTATTTTACGAAAGTTTAAACATGTCATAGTATTTTCTACCTTATACGGATATACTATTTTCTTATATCTATACACATTTGTTTTATATATGTTACTTATTATGTCTTCTTTCTTCTATCTTTCATTAACCACATTTATATTCTAAAGTAATCATTTTGTTACCATTTTTATTTCACTTTATTAAGTTTATTCTGCAACTTTCTTATACAACGTATAATATGAAATAGAGAATCTCCTTTGCACTTGGATTAAATTTAAGGATTATCTTACCATATGTTTGCAGGATGTCTGACACCTTCCCTTCGTAATAAATAATAGAGATAAGTACTTGCAAGAGACGTAGGTGTTCTAATATATTCTTAATTAGGTGGCGATTTTGAATACTTTAAAAATCAGAGGTAACAGAAATCTTGAAGTTGTGAACAATTTTGACCCCTTCAAAGTAGGGTGCAACACCTACGGCTAATTTAATGAAATTTTGTGGACCCACTTAGCCTTATCTATGACCTCATTTCGCAAGACATACATTAAGAGGATTTTGACTTGTGGGACTAAAACTAAACTTATACCTCTAACTATATAAGTGGTGTACGAATAAGAGACAACTTGTGTTAAAGTATAATATGAAAATATAAACTAATGCCAAGAGAAAAAATTAAAAATCACAAATTTGAGGGGCAAAAAACACCACCCCAAAAATAGGAGCATTTGTGCGAATGACTCTATATAATTTCAAAGGTGAAAAGAGGGTAATTAAGCTAGATTATGAAAAATTAAGAAAATGTTTTCCTTATTGGAAACAAAAAAAGATAATTTTCGAAAAAGTTTGGGACTTTGGGTTATGGTGTATTAGATAGTTTTCTTTAATGAAATTCCAATTAGTCAGAACTCTTTCACGCCATCTATGTTCAGATTTTAAATAGATAATTCTTAATTTCTTTTGAAAAGTAAAAACAAATGGACAACAAGAAAACTTTGTTAGTCCTAAACTCTATCTAGGATACTCTACAGTCTACAGTATAAGCTTTCTCATTTAGAAATGGGGGCAGAGGCGGACCCACATGCACCCAGTAATATTTAAATTTTTTAAAAATATATGTATAGATAGTCTATAAAAAAAATGATAGTATATTTAATTGTGCACCCTTATAATCAACAGATGTTTGGGAGCCCTAGTTGAAGCCACCACTTTAAAGTGCAACAATGTGGGTTCAAATCCCGCGAAAGATAGTACTTTTTGGCCTTTTAAATCGGATTTTTCCTAAAAATTCAACTTTTTAAAAATTGTCTTTATTAACCACTCATTTTTGTCATCTCATCTGGCCCCACCCTTAACCTTAACCTTGAATCATTCTTAGTGGTCCTCCTCCCCTTTATCTTCAAATCTTGGGTTCGCCTCTGAATAGGGGTATTCACAGTTTTAAAAAATCCTAGCAATTTATCTTTTGCATCCCTATAAGCCAAGTGGCATGACTCAAATTACGGAATTGTGTGGACACCTACCCAATTTCCTAACTAGTTAGGAGAACCCTTATCTCCCAACCAAAATGTCACGATCCGATTTAACAAGTCATGA
>NC_064286.1:11547980-11566511 GCF_019186545.1 Solanum stenotomum | reverse complement strand
CAGATTCCACAATTGCTATCTAAAGTCTAGAGAAGTGAACAAAGGGTCGTTCTAGACCAAAATCGATCTTCCGAAGCTAACCTAGCTGCCAGAATTTTCATCTGAGCACGTCTTCCAAGAAGGTTGACCAAAGTCAACTTTTCAAGTTATAAAAATCTTCAAAACAGGGAAACGAGCCTAAAACCCAAACGAACGACCAGGCGACCGAACAGTCAGTGCAAGCAAGTCATAAATGACTTGGGGTCGCTACAGGAATGCTCTATACGAGGGAAAGAATTTTTTTAATTTAAAAAAAATGACCTGGAGGGTCATTACACAAAAACATGCAGAAAATCAGTTATAAGTGTTTAAAAAACATAACAAATACATTTTTAGTGTCAAACATTACAAATCTCACAACCATTATTAATTAAATAAATGAATCTTAACTAACAATTTATTCCCACGACCTAGTCTAAGCATGTACAAGAGCCTCTAATCAGAATAGTACAAGAAAAGATAACTTGTGTCAGCCAGAGATATGCAGGACTTGAGGATAAGTGTTCGCCGGTTTAGATAAGAGAATTTTAGTCAACCTGCAAAACATCTGCACCCCAAAAATTATGAAGAAAGAGTAGTATCAGTAGTAGTACACCACAAGTCCACAATAGTAAAAAAGAAAGTGTACACACATGCTAAGAGACTGATTTATGCCAATAGTCATAACTTACTAGGACCGACTTCATCCATGTACAATACCAAAATGGTACCCAACCCTTCATAATGATAGTATATGTATATGTACCGGCATGGTACTCGATTCTCCATAAAATAACACACATCTATATATATATAGAGAGAGGTGATATAACATGCGTACCGGTGTGGTACCCGATCAAGCCAAACACTCAAGCATCCAATTTCACGTCATCAAGTCAAACATGTCAGAAGATCAATCAACAAACATTTAAATCAAGAATATGTATAAATCTAAGTCAAGTATAACTCTAAGTAACCATAACCTATGAATTCCTCATTCATTACAACAATCAGCAACCTCATAAAAAAAACTATGTCCTCAAAACTGCACCCTTATGCCCTTTATATGAAAAGTTTATCCGTACAAGGAGTAATTAAACCTAATTCCTAGGCTACAAGTTCATGTAGTTCTTTTAATGCTACCTGCATTCATATATTACCTTGTAAATTTTCAAGTAAGTCATATCAACAAAACATTCATCAAGGATTCGTACAATAACCTATCAATACACAATTAGAACTGTTTTGCTTAAATTCTATGTTTTATCTATCCAAACATCGTGTTCGAAAGCCTAATTACGATTCTCCCATCAAATTTATGTTATACACACATTTTCTAACCACAGTCTATTGCTCATAAACTATAGCCTACCTAGATGTCAAGTTGCTGCTATGGAGTGCACGAATGCTCACCTTTATATCCTCTTCTGGCAAAATTTAGAGGAGACTTTGTGATTAGAGAGTCAAGCCTTAGGGTTTTTCTTATTAGGGTAACCGTAGGGTATTTTAAAGAGGAGACCACCCTTTTGAACTTGGACTAAAACGTAAAGGAGGAAGATTTCCAAGAAGCAACTGTCGGGTCCTCCATGGCAGGTTACACTAAGGAAGCCTAGGGGTGAAGTTCAATCTTTGGTTAGCTTATTAGTAGAGACTGGCTAGAGTTGATAGGTTACAAATGCTTATTAAAGGTTTCCTGTGCAGGAGGGGTGGAGTCCTTCACTCATTTGTTCTTTATTAAAAGTGGACGGAGGGAGTGTGCGCGCGCGCACACACATAATCTTAAAAGCATGAACTCCTATCTTGAAAGTTAAATTACTATAATATCCCTAACTTGGGTTATGACTTTTTCGATGAATTGTGACTTTTCCGATAAGTTGTGACTCTTTTCAAAGGGTTATTATTTTTCGATGAGTTGTGACTTTTCCAAAGAGTTGTGACTTTTTCAATAAAATTTTCCAAAGGGTTGTGACTTCTCGGAAAGGTCCATTTTTCGATGAGTTCTGACTTTTTCGATAAGTTGTGACTTTTTTCAAAGGGTTTTTATTTTGAGGTGAGATGTGACTTTTCCCAAGAGTTGTAACTTTTTCAATATGTTGTGACTTTTTCAAAGGGTTGTGACTAGGGGTGTACATTACCGGGTTGGTTAGGGTTTTTTAATTATCAAACCAAACTATTTTTGTATGATTTTTAAATCTATAAACCAAACCAAATCAATAAAACTCGGGTTTTTTCGGATTTTTTGGATTTTCGGGTTTTTCCGGTAAAGTATTCATACAAACATATAATTTACTTGTACTTCAAATATTTCTTTAGTCCTACCAAAATACAACTATCTAATGTGTTTCTTAAGAAAATAACACAAAATATGATGAGTAATGACACTAAAATATCCAACAATAATAATAATAATAATGAAATCGCGTAAATCAAATATTGCAAATTAACAAGTCATAATGAAAATGATCATAATTTAAAAGTACTAAATCATGCTAAAATAAGTTTAATAAGTATTAGTTACATGACTAAATATTAAAGGAAATTAAAATTAAATTATGTATTTGAATTGTCTAAACCAATGTAAAATCAAAGAACAAATATTCAATATTATTGTCATTCTTAGTGTTGAATTGATTTTCTTTTTGCATTAGTATTAATTTGATTTTGATTTAAGCTTTATTATAAATACCAATATAAGTGGACTATAATCTTTATTGAACCATTCAGAATTCTAAGATTCAAACTTGAAATAATATATTAAAAGATAAAAACTATGAAAAAGTAAAAGAAATATTTAAAAATTATATCAAAGTAAATATTTTTATGTACAAAAAAATAAATAAATTATATATATAATATCGAGTTGGTTTGGTCTCAAGTTGTTTTTTTTTAGTTAAAACCAAACCAACCCAAATATAGTCGGGTTTTTTTTCCAATACCAAACCAAGTCAAACCAACCACTAGTCGGATTTTTTTTCTCGGTTTGATTGGATTTGCGGTTTGGTTTGGTTTTCGGTTCAGTTTTGTACACCCTTACTTCTCGGAAAGGTCATGACTTTTCAGATAAGACACAAAAAACATTTGTTCATACTATCCTTTGTTGACTATAAATAGAGTCGCTTCCTCTCATTTTTCAACTAATATATTTTTTGATCTCCTACTCTTCTTCTTGCATTTTAAAAAATTTCGTGTGATTTATTGTCGTTGAGTGAGTTCGAAGTTTGGTGGAATATGATGTACCACTATTCTGATGAAGTAAAGCGTTCTATCCTAAGAGGGTTACATTCCAAAACCTCGAGTACTTGAGGAAAATAATTTTGATGATATAATAATAATTTATTTGCTTAATAAATACATTAGTATGTAATGTTCCAATATATGAAGTTAACATGATGTAGTCTAAATTTATTTCTTTTTGTAAACAATTTTTCTTGTGATGTAAATATATACCTCTGAATATCTTTTTCAAAAATTATTAAACTTCACCAGAGTGAAATTATGTGAATATATATGAATCATTTAAAAATTTATCAATTACAAAACAAATTTTATATTCAATAATATGGAATATACATTCTAATTTTGTCCCTACACCCTATTTATTTATGTATGTATAAAATTTATTAGAAATACATTTATTGCACATTAATACTTTAGTTATAACATTATAAATTCTCTTAGTTATTACTAATTATTGCAAACATTATTCACATTCTTTAGTTATAATATTATGAATTATCATAGTTATTACATTAATAATTTATATCTTTCATCTTTTCTTGTATTAACTTTTGACCAACAATTTTTCATATTATTACACCGCCCCTATATATGTGATAACCCAATTTTGTTATTTTTCCTTGGATGACTTGATTGAATAAATTGAAAATTATTTACAAGTATATGAACTACATCTTTTTTGGGTGTAAGATAAATAGGTGATTATATATATGATTTCGCAGATAGAATATATTATTTAATTTAATTTTTTTGTTTTTCCGGTAAAAAAAAGAAAACCTTTCTGAGTTAACTATGGACAGTCAAATAACTATTGTTGATTTATGTATACATTCAATATAATCGAGAAGTCAAATATGAGAGCCAACAACAAGAACGTCATCTATTATGTTATAACTTAGAAAATAAAAATTAATATTCAAAGATTAGTTCTAAAAATAAAATGTAGTTGTTCTGTTCAAATGTTCATATGACATCTAAAAAGTTTAACGTGAAATACACGTACAAAGCACATCTGATTAGATGACAAGAAAAATACACAACAAACATCCTCTATAAGATAATATTAGTGAGATACGAGTAATAACATGATTGAACTTCATCAAATTGAAATAAATATATGCATTATTGCATTTAACTAATAAAATTTTTCATTGACCATCTTCATTGATTCGCGTGAATAAGAGATATATATATATATGACAATCCACATTGAACATTCACAAAAGAATCTGCAATATTATTTTGTGCAAAGCTTATTATTCAAATCTTCACTTAAATAAGCAATATTATTTACTATAACATATATTTTCTGAATTGGTAATCACGTGCATCACACGTATCAAAAAGTTAGTATGTATATATATATATATATATATATATATATATATATTCAAGAGAGTTGTTGGAAAATTCTTCCAGTTTTGCCTCCCATTTATATCTGTTAGATGATAATTTAAGAGAGTTAATTGCTCATATTTATGATTATATTTTGAAATATTTATATTTTCAAGAATAATATAAGAATAGCTAAAAAGAAAAAATTGAAATTTATGTCTTAAACTTTTTTTCTTAGTAAACATGTACATTAACTCACATATTCACATAATAGAAGGAATAACATTAATATACAATTAATGATTAACACTTGTTTTACACTTGGCCCAAGTATAATAAATGCTAGGATTCTTATTTCTCAATAATCCTAAAAGAGTTTTGACTTAAGTTGAAATTCATTTATTGCACTTGTTGTAATCCTTGTACTATATATTTATACTCCCACACTGAATAGATGTAACACAATACAAAGAATTTTGCCTAACTCATGTTCTTGTTAGTTTCATTAGTTAGATGCTTATGTTTAGAATTCATTTATGAATGTACTTTATTTTGACATTTTATTTCTCATGTTTTGGGAATTCAATTTAGTCCAAAATTCAGAAGATGGAAAGAGGGTAAATAAAAGGTACATTATGAAAATTTAAGGATATATTAAAAAACTAATAGAAAAAATAATAATTTCCGTAGATGTTTGCGCCATGGTGCATCAGATAGTTTTCTTGAACTAGATTTTAGTTAGTCAACACTCCTTCACGATTATGATTTTAAATTGATAAAAAATTCTCTTCAATCTTAAAAATAAAATATTAAATGAGAAAACATCCCCTCTTCCCCCACTAAGCATTAAAAGGTGCTTAATTGATTAACTTGTTAAATTATAATTATTGATACTCAGGAATTATCGTGATTGAAGTTTATTGGTTTGAAAATTCATTCCTAATTCGCTATCAATTACCATTATGAATAATATAATCGCTATTTTGAAAACACTAATTTCTGACCAATTTTTTTATTATCATAATGACTAACTTATTAAATTCTAATTATTGATACTCAGGAACAACCGTGATTTAAAGTTTATTGGTTTAAAATTTCATTCCTAATTTGCTATCAATTACAGTTATGAATAAAACAATCGCTATTTTGAAAACACTAATTTCTGACCCTTCTTTTTGTTATCACAATCTCATATTTGTGATAGATTTTTGATTGGAAAATCCATTTAAAATCCACATTTTTCTAATGGGATCTAGAGTTAATGTATTTCAAAGTGAACTTATACTTTATTTCTTTTTGCATATGCATGCATAAGTTTGTCATATATTTAATCAATCCCAACTTATTTGCATTGAGATGTGAGTATTGTTGTTGTATACACATGTTGTCACTATCCAAAACATTGAGTAATGATGACACCTACATAAGCGGAAGCAATATTGAAGATCACAATTTTACATTACAACTAAACGACATAATCTGAACATTTATAGAAGAACACTAACATGTTGAAGCTTCTGCACAATTCACTTAATCCACTAGAATTCACAACAACAACCTGTTACTACTGTCACGACTTGATTCTACACCCTGGACGTGGCCGGCACTCAATATCCATTGATGGTCCCCATGCGAACCCTCATCCTGGCTGACTACAAGCGGAAGACTAACTTAAGCATGCAAAAACTTAAAAACTGCATAAAATTCACGAAACTTAAATACAAAGCTTTAACTCAAAAGAAAACTCTGAATTCTATAATATATTAACTCACCCCAAAATAGGCAACTTGAGTCTTTAAAACATTTAACAAAATAAATGAACAAACTTCTGAAACTTTATTGTCTATCTATGAAGCCTCTAAATGACAAAGATGGAAGTCGGGACAAGACCCACAACATCCTAACAACTAATATAACTGAAAAGTAAATGAAATCTTTCGGAATCAAGGAGGCTCACCATAGGTAACTCGAACTCCTTGTGGTATCAACGAAACTCCTGTTGATGATCTTGAATACCTGAATCTGAATCATGAAAGGATGCAGGCCAAATGGCTTAGTACGTGGAATGAACGAGCATATAAGGGGAATTCTAAAGCTCTGAATAATATAATATATTAACTCGCCCCAAAATAGGCAACTTGAGTCTTTAAAGCATTTAACAAAATAAATGAACACACTTCTAAAACTCTACTGTCTATCTATGAAGCATGTAAATGACAAAGATGGAATTCGAGACAAGACCCACAACATCCTAACACGTGATATAACTAAAAAGTAAATGAAATCCTCCGAAATCAAGGAGGCTCACCATAGATAACTTGAACTCCTTGTGGTATCAACGAAACTCCTATTGATGATCATCCTAAATACCTGAATCTGAATCATGAAAGGATGCAGGCCAAATGGCTCAGTGCGTGGAATGTACGAGTATGTAAGGGGAATTCGAAAGCATAAATATAGGCTTGAACTTGATAAAAAGGAAACATAGTTACCTCTTCTGAACTCACTCAACGCAACTCAACTCAAGAATAAGATACTCAACTCAAAGATAAAATATTCAACTCAGTGAAATAAGGCTCAACTCAATAATAAGATATTCAACTCAGGATACTCATCTATGGATACCCAACTCAATATAAAGCAACAATAAGAGATGCAATATATGGAAAGCTTTTAAAATAGTAGAAAGCAACTCAATGTATTTAAGAATACAATATACTCAGTTTGTATGCAAGGATACAATATAAACTCTATTTTTATAGGAAAAAATACAATATAACTTTGTGGGAGTTTCTCTAACCGACAACCATCTCTATGAGCTATGTGATGATACAATGTCTTGCCCACGCTGCTAGAACTGTCCTATACTTTGCCAGGGTATAAGACCTACTCACTAAGTGGATCCACTAGTCTATGCTAAAAAGCATTAAGGAACCATCTAAAAAGTATGATACTTTCTACCCACGTTGGCCACATAGTTTATGGGAGCTGTGAGTTATCTGAACTCTCCCCCATATCGGTGCTCAATACTACTCCCAAAATATACTAACTCATATGTTTAAAAACATAACTTTTCTGTGGTTTCAGATTATTACTCAAAAATATTTCTCTTAAAAGAGATAGTACTCAAACTGAGCAAAACTCTATTGAAAATCTCAGTTTCCTCTCATCTTAAATGTGAAAACATTTACTCTTGGGAATACTTAGTTCCCATAAATCATTTTAAAGAAAATGAACTCAACTCTCATCTTTCTTAAAAACATTTCAAAATCATATTATAATATGATCATTGATGACTCGGGAAGTTATACTGCATAAACATTGATGGTATATCTTGATACCATACTGGTCATACATTGATGACATACTCGATTGTCATACTAATCATGTTTTAAAAAACTCTTTTGTCAAAACTCATCTTTACTTTCTCAAAACTCAGTTTAAAACTCAATAATTAGGAATAGAATTTTTAAAATAACCATGAACTGAAGAACATAAATCAACTTATCTCAAGAACACTCAAATCTAGGGGTAGAATCCTAGATTTCTCTTTTACTAATTTGGAAATAGATGTAGTGAGTGAGGATGAACTAGTCCAACACTATGATAACCTTACATACCAGAAAGAACAAGGTTCTTAAAGAAGAACTTGATTAGAAAACTTAAAACCGTAGCTTGAAGATAAATGATCAAGAAAACATTTCTTGAGATTCTTGAATTAATTTCTTGAAATCTCTATGGCCAAAAAATATTATTTTCATTAGGGTTTTTCCCTAGGGTTTGATAGAGAAGAAAAATAACAGATTAAAAAGATGAAAATCTTATTATTTTGAGCCTTTTATTAGTCAAGCAATTCGTTTAGGTTGTTCTTGGAGGTAAAAAAACAAAAACGACCCTTTTTAATGTTTTCCCGTCGGCTAAATTCGTTACAACACGTATAGGTTACGAAAATAGTGATAACTTTTTACTGAGAAATTGGATTAACGCGAAATTGGTGGCGTTGGAAAGTAGATTCAAATAAATTTAATTGGATATGTTATGGCTCACATAACTCTTTATATTTGAAGAGATATGGTCGTTTGAAATTGACCCAAGTAGACTCTTACATCTAAACTTAATCGATAAGGAAACTTCAAGAACACTTATCAAGAACTCATAAAGAACTTAAATTCTTAAATTTCAAGAACGAAATTATGCTGAATAAATCATGATTGGCATGGGGTGACCGAACCTAACACTATGGAAACTTACATACCTCTTAGGGATCAAACCCATGACGAAAATCCGCAATAAAACTTAAGAACCTCGACGAACGCCTTGATCCTTTCCTCTTTTCTCTTCTTTTCTCTTCTTGAACTCTCAACTAAATCCTAGGCGTATATTAGGATTACAAAAATGAACCTAATCATATTAGACCCCTAAAACATTACTAAAAATGAATTAAATCTGATTGGGTAAGGAAAATACCAAAATACCCCTCACTATTTTCGGGTAACTTTCCTTTACTGGACATCTTAACTTCAAAAGAGCATATCTCACTCATCCGAATTTGAAACTTAGTAAATTCGGTGGCGTTGGAAAGATAATTCGAAGATCGTTCCTACGGTATCTGGTAGCACACCTAACACATTCTGAGCTATGAGTTATGGCCATTTGAAATCGACCGAAAACTCATACTTAGCTTTAACTTGCAAAATTTCAGATTTTACTATTTCCAATTTAGTTCTTTTTAGAACTCAAAGTGCTACATCTAGTGACCTTAACACTTAATTTTTTTTTAATTCCTTGGTGAAATATCACTCACTACGAAGAACGGTTCGAGTCTTAGTTCAAAATTTTTTCTGGGGTGTTACAATATCTCCTCCTTGGGATCATTCGTCCTCGAATGGCGACTGGACTGGGTATGGAATGGGATTACTCTTACTAAGGTCTGAGTATAATGGTATGCTCTTACTATATTCAAGCTTAATCCAAATCCTTAGGTTCGGGTTCTATACCTTTCTACAAGGAATCTCATCCCAAAACTACACTCTTTACCACCACATTCAAGCTTAGTACTCTAACAACTCCATGAACTCCTACTAACCAACTCCTTCGGATCTAACTAAGGGCTCTCATTTAATTATTTCTCATAGTAAAACCTAATCCTCTGTTTCCTCCTCACTTACAACCTTAGATAGAATTATCACACCATCACTATCAAGATAAGAACATCAACCTCCTCTTTCTAACATCACTCCATTACTAAAAATACCTCCGAAAGGATATCTCCCATACTCTTTGGAATTCATTACCCTCTTAACCTCAAACACTTGACTCGATTTCTCATCTTGTAATATTCCCCTTAGGTCTAAAGCTAACACTTGAAAGCTATGGACCTATTCCATCATCTCTAAATGGTCTACCTCTTCTTTTAATCTAACACTATGGAGAAGTTTATATGATGCCTACCAAACTCTCTATAAGCGGTACTAAGACCTCTTTCTAAGGTGTTTCTCTTAACCTTTTCTAGTTACATACCCTCTCGGTACTACTCTTAACGCTCTTGTTACTCTTGTGACTTAGCCACACTTCACTACCCTTATCTAAAGGTTAATGTCTCTCACTTGTACCACTCATATCTATTCCAGCTAACATCTCAACTTCTCAAGTCTTCTAGATCAAATCTCAAGACTAACATCATCACCCTCGTGTTGCCATTCTTTTGATCATGACACTCATCTCAAATTCAAGCTTAATGTTTATTACTAAACCCAAATATCAATATGATTGCTCACCTACTATACTATACTTCATTACTTGATCAGTACTATAACCTTTTGAACATCATGAACCTCTAAAATAAATCATAAGCGTAGCTTAGATCTATCCGTTCATAAATACCATGCTCTCTTATTCAACACATGAATTTAGTCTCCTCTAATACGATGGCACATCGACACCAACTCTATTCTGGTTAACAAATATATACTCTATCTCATCTTGACTAGAAACTCTTACACTACGCACAAGGGAAACCTCCTCATCAATAACTTACTGGGTGCATGACTATAATAACATAGCTTGCCTCATCACTATCTCCCTTTCGAAGATTACTAAACCTCTGCATACTTTCTTCTAACTTTGGGCTCTTTCACTACTACTGCTCATGATATTGTAACTTAGGCTACCTCTTCGGGTTAAAATACTACCCAAGCTCTAAACATGCTTCCTCATAAGGATCTTAGCTTAAACAAGGCTTAGGGAAAATAGTACAACTCGCTTTTAGCTCAAATGCACGATTCATATAATTATGGGTGCATTTCTCTGAAATTGAACATTTAATTACTCTTGGGCTTCTCTCAAGCCCCTCTGGAGTCTGATGACTTTCTCAAGACTCTTGCTAAGAACAACTTATCCATAAGGATCTTTACACTTTAGTTTTCAACCACCTATAGTATGATGGGTAGTCGAATGAAGTAAGTTATTCAGTTTCAGAGGAATGCACCCATAAATAACGGATTAAAAGATGAAAATCTGATTGTTTTGAGCCTTTTATTAGTTAAGAAATTCATTTAGGGTGTTCTTGGAGGTAAAAATACAAAAACGACCCTTTTTAATGCTTTCCCGTCAGCTAAATTCGTAACAACACTGTATAGGTTACTAAAATAGTCATAACTTTTTACTCAGAAATTGGATTGACGCGAAATTGATGGCGTTGGAAAGTAGATTCAAATAACTTTAATAGGATATGTTATGGCTCACGTAACTCTTTATATTCTAAGAGATATGGTCGTTTGAAATTGACCCAAGTAGACTCTTACATCAAAACTTAATCAATAAGGAAACTTCAAGAACACTTATCAAGAACTCATAAAGCACTTAAATTCTTAAATTTCAAGAACAAAATTATGCTGAATAAATCATGATTGGCGTGGGGTGAACGAACCCAACACTATGGAAACTTACATACATCAAACCCATGATGAAAATCCGCAATAACACTTAAGAACCTCGACGAACGCCTTGATCCTTTTCTCTTCTTTTCTCTTGTTGAACTCTCAACTAAAATCCCAGGCGTATATTAGGATTACAAAACTGAACCTAATCATATTAGACCCCTAAAACATTACTATAAGCGAATTAAATCTGATTGGGTAAGGAAAAGACCAAAATACCCCTCACTATTTTCGGGTAACTTTCCTTAACTGGACATCTTAATTTCAAAAGAGCATATCTCATTCATTTGAACTTGAAACTTAGCAAATTTGGTGGCGTTAGAAAGATAATTCGAAGATCGTTCCTACGGTATCTGGTAGCACACCTAACTTATTATGAGCTATGAGTTATGGCGTTTCAAGTCGACCCAAAACTCATACTTAGCTTAACTTGCAAAATTTCAGATTTTGCTATTTCCAATTTAGTTCTTTTTGGAACTCAAGGTGCTACATCTAGTGACCTTAACACTTAATTTTTTTTAATTCCTTTGTAAAATATCACTCACTACGAAGAACGGTTCGAGTCTTAGTTCGACATTTTTTCTGGGGTGTTACAACTACTTCCTGATAATGTCACGTCGCGAGACTACACCCTGAATGTGACGAGCGCTCGAAAACCATCGTTGGTCCCCAAGCAAACCCTTGGCCTGACTGACTACTTCGTGGAAGACTTACTCAAATAGAAATAGGAACTTCAATTGCATAAATAAACTTTAAAGTCTAAATCAAAACTTAACTCAAATGAAAATCTAGAAATACTTATTAAAACGTAAGTAACTGTCTCAACATCTCAAAACATCAACAAGGAAAATTATGAGAGACTCCTCAACTCTAACTTTTTATGAACCCTATAGTACTAAGATATATTTCGGGATAGAACCCACGAAAACTTAACAAAAGCAGGAAATAAGTGTGAAGCCCTCCGGAAAGCAAAGAGGCTCACCAAACTAGCTGGAATGGAAGTAGTATCAAGGAAACGCTTGTTGATAGCCCTGAGCACTTGTGTCTGCATCGTAAAAAGATGTAGCTCAAATGACATCAATACATTAAATGTATAAGCATGTAAGGGGAAACTGAAAGCATAGACAACTGAATTGATAAGACTGGAAAACATACTCACCTCAACTCAACTCCAATAAAAAAACAACAATAATAGATGCAATGTTTATACATTATAAAATAGAATATAGAAACTCAATGATGTATATAAATACAATAAGATACTCTTTACTCTTATTTGGGAGATTCTGACAACCATCACGATGAGATATGTGATGATACAAAGTCTTGCCCATGATGCCAGAACTGTCCTATACCTTGTCGGGGTATAGAACACCTCAACTAAGTGGATCTATTAAGCTATGCTTTAAAGCAATAAGGAATCGTCAAAAAATTACGATCATTTACCCATGTTAGCTACATGGTTTATGAGGAATGTGAGTTTTCTGAGGAATCGTCTAAAAACAGTCCCTTTCTCAATTTGAGGTAATTACTCAAAAGATTCTCTTGAAAAAGGTAATGCTTTGAAACATCTTTGAACTCATAAACTTATTTAGAAATCCAAGTTTCTCTCTTTTAAATGTAAATGTGTTACTTTTGGGTATACTTTGTTCCCTTATATCATTTCTCAAATATGAAACTACTCTTCTCATTTCTCATATTTACTTTCTCAAAATTTAGTTTAAAACCATAGTTAATTAAAAAAAAACCCTCAAAATGACTCAAAAAGACCTCTTGAACCTTCATCTTACACTCACGTTAATTCGGAATATAGATTAAGACATGTGATTTGAACATGCAAGATTTCTCAAAGGTGAATGGAGTTTATGGAAGCTAATAAAGAGAAGAGAATGTAATGACGACTCAAAGGAACAAGTCCGAAGTGAAGTACAGAAAGAAAAAGGACCAGGTGACCTTGGTGCACTGCTGGCGTGGGGTGCCAGGCCCTAAACTACTGACCAAAGTTTAGGGCGCACTTCTGGCGTGGGGCGCCAGGTCCCAAACTACATACCAAAATTCCTGGCGCCCTGGGTGACGTGCCGCCTCACTCCCATACCCAGAAATCTTATGAATTTTTATACTCAATTTAGGTTCCAAATTCGTTTAGAGTGGGGGAAATTCTCCTAAACTCTTCTTGACTGTCAAACCCAATACGAATATATGAGGAATTCAACATAATCTCTTTGGGAAATAGTGTTTACTAAAGATTCACAACACACAAGAATTCGCAACCTCGTTGTTCAAGAATAAAACGAAATCAATAACTACTCAAGAACTCTTTCAATAAAACGGTTTCATGGATAACTTAGATGTATGGTGTGAGTACGAAGAAGTCCATCACTATGAGAAGCCTTACATACCTGTAAAGAACAATGTTCTTGGCAAAAATCAATGGGATCTTGACGAACACTCAAAACCTAGCTCTTTCTCCTCATTAACTCTTCTCTTATTTTTCTATGTGTTTAGGAACGTGAAGAATTAACTTAGCGGCTGATTAGACCCTTAATTGGGTGAGGAAAAACATACTAGGCCTAGTGTGAAAAATAAAAGTCCAAAATACCCTTTCCTAAAATGAATGAGATGCCTTAAATAGAGAGGATTCACTCAAACTGATATAACTTTTTACTTCGAGCTCGAAACTAAGCAAACTTTGCGGCGTTGGAAAAATGACTCAAAGATCTTAAATTTTATAGGTCAAGTGCCACTTAAATCTTTATGTGCTAAATAATATGGTCATTTGAAGTTGACCTAATACTAAAAACTAAGGGCCACTTGTACGAACCTCTCTTTAGCGCTTTTTGAAATCCGAGGTGTTACAATTAACTTCCTAATCAACACTTTTATGGTTAAGTGAATATTTTGTTCTCTGCCTGTAAAGATGTGTCTTTTCTAAAGGAAATTTAGCTCTTTTTATGCACAATTTTCAATTGAAAAGGTTCAAAAAATCTGAGCAATTATTATTCCATTAAAATATAAATGTTTCTATCTTTAAAGTTTAATTATGGGTGAAAACATTTTAGTCTTTTAAGAAAAAAGTTTTAGTATTAAACCTTTCCTTCAATATACAAAATACTTTTATATTCTTTTTAGAAGACCAGTAAATAAAACATACTTCTTCTTAATTTATCACACATATTTCCTTTATGAAAAATTGGTTAGTTAAATCATGCATAGTAGGGATCACCGATTTATTATTTAAATGGTTCTAATTATGATATTAATCCGAAATGAGTGAATTACCACATTACAATAAACTGTTGATTTAATTCTATTGTTGAGTTAATTATTCTAACTTTATTAACTAAATGTAATGCAAAGAGACAAATGTAAAATACGTTTCAAAGGAGAGGATACATCCGTTCCAAAAACAAAAGTGATGTAATGGTCTTTAATGCCATTAACATCACATACGTTTCTTAGAAATTACTTCTTCTCTTTGAAACTCCTAATTTGCAAATCCTATATAAAGATGTTGTCACGCCCCGAGCTACCCCCGAGACGCGGACACGGGACCTAGGATCACAAGTGATCCCAAGCTAACCCTGCTGGCATGATCATGAGCATACTAAAGTTAATAAACTGATGCGGAAGCTAAATCATAAATAAATCTTAAAAGATGGGGAATACCCATATACTATAGCTGAATAAATCAAATCTGAGAGTTTAATACAAAAGAAATATCAAACTCAAAACACTAAGCTGAATCTAACTATGTCTGAAATAAGCCTCTAAACTGACTAGAAATGTTGGGACATGCCCCAACTAGATCTAGCAAAACTGAAACTAAAGACTAAAAGCGATAAAGATAAACATGTCACCAGTCCTCGAAGAATGAGGACTCACCACTGGTGCTGCTGAACTGAAGACTGGGAACCGATCTAAGCGTGATATGGATACTGAGAACCTGAACCTACATCACGAGAAGATGTAGCGCACGTATGCGTCAGTACTTGGAAGGTACTGAGCATTCAGGATAGAGTAAAGCTGAAATAACATATAACTGAACAAAGCAATAAAGCAATGAAATAATCTGAACATGATATAGATACTGAATGCTGAGCTAACTGAATGCAATGACCAATTTATAACATGTTGAGACTAAATACTGAATATACTGATAAATGGTCAATGCAATAGAATCTGACTGAACTGTGGGAGCTACTAATAACCGACATAAAACCACATGAGCTAAATGTGGAGTCCGATGTATACGCCCCATCGAGAGGACCCAATATACCCTGCCAGAGGTATAGAGGCATGTTGGCGTGATTACTAAACTGATGTTGCCCACAGAGGGGACTTACACCTACGTGGCTCGTAGTTCTGGGACTATATGGGTACGCTGAAACCCTAGTCCAACTCGGTATTATGCTACTCCCAATGAATTAAGTGGTGAACTAGTTATGACTGAATTTCTGTAAATACTGAATAGCTCGAAACTGAACATGCAAACTGAGAATGCAACAATTAATCTGATAATGATGCATTCATAAACTCAGGCGTGTAAAACTGAATACCGAAATATCTGACCTAGCATATGTAATTCAAGAACTAAAGAAATACATAGCTAGGGTTCTGAAATTTATGCGATAAACTGAGCAATAACATGATAATCTGATTTGGAACATTTAAATAACTAATTTATGATGATCTGCTGAAATTCTAGAAACCCTAGGTCTGTTCATATTCATGAAATCAAGAATCTAACTGAATTCTAGGGACCTAATGGGCGAAAGGAACCCACTAGTGAAATCCCACATACCTGGTGACGAATTTCACGGAGAAATCTTTCGATTTCGGGGCTGGAACTGAAGGAGCCTTGCTGCGTTCTTGAACTAGGGTTCTTGACCATTTTCTCCTTCTTGATTCTAATTTTCTTAGTTTTGATTAATGATTTTGACTAAGGTAAGTTCTAATTATGTTTCTAGGCTTAAACTGATTAAAACCTCATGTTTTAGGGTCGAAGCAACGTATCTTAGGGGTTAAATGAAATAGGAAAAGACCAAAAGACCCTTGAATTAACTGTTGTCGGAGTGACTGACGGAATGGACCTACGGTCCGTCAATCAATCGACTGTCCGTCGATTGGGTCCGTAGGTCGAGTCTGCCCGATAGGGCTTCACTAAAACGGGCATAACTTTTTACTCGGAGGTCGGAATTTAGAAAACTCAGTGGCGTTGGAAAGATAATTCAATTGTCTATCTAACCGTAGGTCATGGGACACATAATTAATTTTTTTCTAAGAGTTATGACCATCTGAATTTGACGTATCAATATATTTCAGCTAATTGGCTGCTAACCCTCATCTACGGTCAGACCTACGGACCGTGGATCGAATGACGGTCTATACTGGTCGACCGTAGTTTGTTTCAGAGGCTAGTAAGGAAAGTCTCGATCCACGGACACAGACCACAGACCGTGGTCTGATCTACGGACCGTGGGTCTGTCCGTGAGTCGGGACTTAACCAATTTTCTGAGCTAATTTGGGGAGGGGTTGCAGTGGTGAATCACGGACCACCAGCATGGGCCGTGGTCTGACCTATGGTCCATGGATGGTGATCGTAAGTTGCACCTACAACTTCTCAAAATTTGCATTTTTTTTTGTCCTATATGGATACGGGGTGTTACATTATCTCCCCCTTGGGACCATTCGTCCTCGAATGAAGACTAATCTCGCTGAAATAGAGGGAGAAGGCTGCAATCCCTACCACTAAACACTGAGAACTGAATTTCTGACTGAACTGAGTTCCAAGAACATGCAAATACGCTGAAAATGCAAGTACAACTGAAGGAACATGATTCTAAGACTGAATTTACGCATGAATGAGTGAAAAACTGAAGAGGAACTATTACCTCAAGCTGGAATGGAATCAGAAGGAAAGAGGTGATGATACTTAGACTTCATGGCTGCTTTTGCTTCCCAAGTAGCTCCCTCTACGGACTGACTCCTCCACAAAACCTTGACTGAAGCGACTTCTTTATTCCTCAACCTTCTTCTAACCTAACGATCGAGAATCTCAACTAGTACATCCTCATATGAAAGGCTATCTTTCACGGCCACACTCTCTAATGGTACTATGGATGCTGGATCACCCACACACTTCTTCAAAAGAGAAATGTGAAAGACTGGATGTATTGCTGCTAAGTCTGCTGGCAACTGTAACTCATAAGCCACTTTACCAATCCTTTTCAAGATCCAGTAAGGGCCTACATATCTGGGACTGAGCTTTCCTTTCTTGCCAAATCTCATCACCCCTTTCATAGGTGACACTTTCAGGAAAACCCAATCATCAACTTGGAACTCTAGTTCCCTTCTTCTCACATCTGCATAAGACTTCTGGCGACTCTGAGCAGTCTTAAGTCTCTATCTAATGAGTTGCACTTTTTCTATGGCATCAAGGACTGAATCTGGTCCTATCAAGGCTGCTTCACCTACTTCAAACCAACCAATTGGAGATCTACATCTACGCCCATACAATGCCTCATAAGGGGCCATCTGAATGCTGGAATGGTAACTATTGTTGTAGGCGAACTCAATTAGAGGAATGTAATCGTCCCAACTACCCTTGAAGTTGATCACACAAGCTCTCAACATATCCTCTAAGGTCTGAATAGTACGCTCTGCCTGACCATCCGTCTGTGGATGAAATATTGTGCTAAGGTTAACCTGAGTACCAAGACCCTTATGAAATGACTTCCAGAAATGAGAGGTAAACTGAGGACCTCTATCTGAGATGATAGACAAAAGAACCCCATGCAACCTCACAATCTCATTAATGTAAAGCTTGGTGTAATCCTCCGCCGAATCTGTAGTCTTGACCGCCAAAAAACGAGAAGACTTAGTAACCCTATCAACAATCACCCAAATGGAGTCATATTGTCTGCGAGTACGAGGTAAACCTGTGATGAAGTCCATGTTGATCACTTCCCACTTCCAAGTAGGAATGTCAATCCCTTGAGTCATA